>NW_011354080.1:7858-43368 GCF_000735185.1 Notothenia coriiceps | reverse complement strand
GTGCAAGCTGGGAGAGCCAGACCGCAGTTCATTTCCTCATATTCCAAACGAGAAATTATGGTAGCAAATCACCCGGTTCTTTACGACCAGAACTATTTACCGGGATACAAACCGGAGGAACCAGGCATGGAGGGAGGTGGCAGAGACAGTGGGTGAAACTGGTAGGTTTTTTGCCTGTTTGGAGAGTTTATATCCAGTTTACTTCGTTTTAACATTGCTATTGCTTTGTATGTCGGGGGCGGAGATTCATGGGATTGGTTGTTGGTCGCAAAAAATCGCCAAGCTTCAGACACGCCGAGCTTCAAGATTTTTTGATGCCTGTCGTGTAGACGGGCCGTAAGACACAGCCAACAAGCACCGATGGGGATGAATGGAAATATATTCTCCATTTAATGAAAAGCAGATAAAAAGACATGGAGAGTGAAGAAGAACTTTAGTGTGACACATGCGCATGCAACAGTACACCAATATCTTCTTTTAGTACGAACCCGGATGCTTACCTGGATGAGTATTTTTCCTAAGCAGACAGAGGGAGTGCTGAGCTCAGCCATGAACAGAATACCCTGGAAATAATCTCCCTTTCCTTGTCTCCAGAACTACAGAAAGAGAAGGAGGATGATTATTTGTCTAGAATGAAAATACAGCGTTGTTCCTTCGTTGGATTTGCAATAAATACCACTTTGTAAAGAGACATCTAGATTGAAGTAACAAGTAAAACAAAAACAATTCTATGTCATTTGTACTTTTCAATAATCAGAGGTGGCTTCTTAATGTCTCTACTAGTGATACTACTAATCTTACGATTTAGAGCTGCACTGGTAGATCGATTCATCGTTTCTATAGCAAAGAAATGACAGATTATTTGGTTTTATTTTCCCAAAAGGGGGTTTTTCTTTTTCTTTTCATGGCCTCAACAGTATACATAACTCAACATCTTTAGGCCTTCTGAAGTGTTATACACCACACCACTAATTGAGACCACTAATAAACGATTCGGTAGATAAACCAATAATAAAAATAGCAGTCGGCTGCAGGCCTCAGTAATAATGCTAAGGCAATTAGCACCATCTTCTACAAAAGGCCTCTTTCCGTTTGTCTCAACATAGAAAACATTTAACAGTCTACCCTAAAAATCTGAAAAAGATACCTGAGAGAAGTACTATTGAAGTTACCGATAATTCAATAGTCCATTTCTCCCTTTCCTCACTCAAATCTCAGGCCAACAGAAAGAGCAACGTGTGACAGTTACCACAGAGACGGGGAAGCAGACGGTGACCATGACAACGTGGTGCAGCACCATGAGGAACTCGCGACGCAAATAGCTGGTCAGGGCTGTGCTCATGTGCTGGGGCGCTGCCGAGGCCTCCTCGTGCCCTTTGACTCGCAGCTTGTACCAGTAGCACATGAACATGGCGTAGACGTCGAACACGAAGTAAGGAACAGCGAACATGATGTAAGAGCTGGTCAGCCAATGCCTGTGCAGAGAGGGAGAGAAGGCGAGTTTTAAAACAGAAAGGAAAATATATGAATTAAACAGTTCAGGGAAAGATTCCCCTCAAGTGTAGCGGTTTTAATGAGAAAATAAAAAGCTCATAAAACGGCGACTTCACCTTTACACACAACGTGACATTTACTGCTTCGTGTCAAGGCTTCAACATCAAGTTAAATGTTTGGTTTACATTCATAGCTGATATACGACCCAAATGCCTTGCATGGCACATTTTAAAGCCTTTGAAATAGACCTTTCCGACAGCTGATTTGTTATATGCATTAAAAAGACAGGACAGACTGGTTGAGAGGGGTGGAATATATTGTCATGAGCATTTCTCCACTTACTGGTCCTCGAGAATGTCCTCGCAGGAAGAAGCAATGATGTAGCCAGCTGAAGAGGCCATGACTGCCTGAACCGACGAAACCAACCTGAGAGCAAAGAATGGTAAGTTAAAAACGAATAATATAATGTTCATTAGCTAAGGATTTAGACTGTCTAGTTATGGTCAGAAAGTAGAGCTTGCTTTTATGCAAAAATGTGCCGCTAAATTGTCTTGACATACGAGTGCAGCTGCAAAAACACACTCGAGTCTTGCAATAAACAAAACTGCACATGAACTTTAAACTATTGGTATGGCACTGCAGTGAAGTTTTGAGGGGCCCATTGTGTAAAAAAAAAACAAGTTTAAGGAAGTCTCACCTGGCAGAGACAATGACTGCATCTCCTTCGCTCCATCTCAGTGCTGGGATTGACTTTAGACATTGTTTTGAAAGTAGGAAAAGGCCTGGAAAGAACATAGACCCAGCAGCTAGAATGGTCAGCATGGTCCCTGGTGATCTGTCTGAGAGGCAAAGAGTTTTGGGGTAGTCTGGTCTTTGAGATCCGTCGCTCTTTCCCCTCTCTGAAACACACACATGATCAGACAGTGAATAAACAGTCCATATTGATCTGACGGGTGGCTACTCCTCTTGTTTACATTTGGCTGTACTTACTGAAATAGACAAAAGCGCACTATCAAAGTCCAACATATGTGTCAATGTATGGTTCTAGCTTTTCTTGTCTTGCTATATGCAAAATAAAGAGGAAGTGGGGTTAACAGATGGGGTGTCAAAGAGAGCTCAGAGACAATGTGGAAGATAGGTTAATAATTAATGTAAGGTGTCCAGAGGACGGATTTATAAATGCCGAGTACAGTTGCAGAATATCAGCTGGTAGGCCCTTTAGTGCCACATGCTGCTCTATCCATCTGATCACACTATTCGCCAATATATTTTCCTCCAGGACAACCGGTCTTACAGTTTGTTTGCGTAAAGTCAATTAGCTGAGTCCTTAAAAAGTTGAAATCCATTAGCAAAATACGCAATGCGTTTGTTTTAATATGGCTAAAAGTCGAAAAATATCAACGTAAGCATGGGAAGTCGGTGCTCTTAGTTCCGGGCAACAACGTAAGCTAATGTGACCTTTGTGAAAAACGAACTACAAGCAAAGCTCTGACAGTTATCTCAGCTAAACACGTAGGGCATTTGACACCGACTGCAGGGTGACATGTAACCGTTATTGTTGCTCTTCAGTCAAATGGCTAACCATTTATAACAATTACTCGCTAAACCTAGCCAACATTATACAATGTTAAGTCCAAGAACACACGTTGCATTTTGTTGGTAACTCACTGAATAAGGGCTAACTTGGCAAACGCTATACTGAATGCTTTACATAAAAAACACCGGCTTGTTGAGATAACATGGAAACCAAATAGTAACGCAGTGTTGTTATTTGGTTTTCAACTTGTTAGCATGAGTAACCGGGTCAGCCTGAATGCATGCATGCAGATGTAGTGAACAGAGACGATATGGCTCACAATGAATGTCATCCTTCGCTGTGATGAGCATGGCCAACTGTCTGAGCTGTTGAACCGCCTGCTAACAATGACGCTAGGAACCGTTAGCTCAGGCTAGCATCTCCCTAAATATGGCTGAGGTTGTCACCGCTGTCTACCATTCCCCTTTGACTAAATTCATAAAAATATATTTAGCAAGTTGATAACACTAATGAAATATACTTGATAATTGAATGCCCAATTTGACATGTTATGTCGCACACCCACAGTAACGTTAACTATTTTGTCAGCTTGTTATTTGTTTGTAGCCAGTTAGCAGTAGCTAACCGACACCGTGGATGCTAACGGTGGCTGGCAGATTGGAGTTTACACATGTTTTAGAATAAATGGAAATATATTAAAGCTGCATTTACACAAATACTTTGCAGAGTCCAGTCAGCGGCTGGTTGAAACTCGTGTCCAGCAGAAAGCGTTAAACGTTAGAGATGTCCCAGGGGTCTCCGCCTCGATGATCCGCATGTTTGTGTGGCCACTTCAATGTCTGGAGGATAGCAGCAGCGAGCTAACGATAGCTTGCAGCAAGTTAGATCGACATCTATGTGCGGGCTGCTCTTTAGGAGCATTGAAGATTGGCCTGCGTCTGGCAAGCTTTCGCAAATAGCTTTTGAAAAACGGCAATCCGACGAAAAATAAGACAATGACACAATCTGATCCGGGTGTTAGGGTGCTGTTAGCTCGTCCATCCGCTATGTCATCTCATCTGTCTCGGAGCAGCAGACCAGAGAAGCTGCTGTATGTCTCGCAGATGCAACGTTGACTCAACGCTATGGGCTGCTGCGCCAGCTACTTCCTACAGGTCCAGGCAACAGCTCATGTCATGACGAGAACATTTTTGCACCAGTCACTGCACTGACTTTCTGTAAATGTTTTTTTTGTCGTTTTATATGCTGGCAAATGGATTTGCCATAAAGAGTGCATACATTCAAGCTGCATTCATGGTTTACAATATCCAATCTGTCCACTGGGAGATTTCATTCACATAAAAGGACTGGCCTGGATGCATTTAATTCTTAAAACCAGTGAAAATATGTTTAAAATAATTAAAGATTGCCACATAGTGTGCTTACTATGTATTTGACAGGATAGTCATTTGACCTTTGAATAAACCAGCATTTGCAAATACACTGATCAATTATAAGTGCTTATCTGCATTATGAGACAATGGCCCATACCACCTTTAATAGGATTAAAACACAGAGTGGTTTAGCCTCTTTTTGTCATTGTTTTGTGTCTTTGTTGTCACTGCTCATCTCTGTGGTTTTGTGTGTCTTTGTGGGTGTGTTGTTTCTCTTTAATAGCTATTATTTTTATGCTTGTGTAGCAATGTTGCGTCTCTCAGTTGTTGTTTACCCCTTTTCATAGGGGGCTTTCTGTGGTCTCTTTGTAGCTGTTTTGCATCTCTTTGTAGGGGTTGTGGTCTTTTTGAAGCCTTTTGGTGGTTGTTTAATGTTTTTTGTGGTTATTTTAGAGATTGTCCTGGCTGGGCCCCTGTGCCTTTTTAGTTATCCATTGATTCTTGTCTCAGTATGTTTGTAGGCTCATACACCTGACATTTTGTAGGGATGCAAACCTTGCAACACATGCTGTCCATAAGTATTAGTTTCCTTAGTGTATGCAAGGAGAGCACATACTGTATATGCCACACACATGTATGTTCAGGTGAAAGAAGCACAAAGATATGAATATATGCCAACATTTCAAAGCATAAAATCATAAATTAAGAATCAAAACCCAGGAAAATATTTTTGATAGCAAGTATGCAGAAGGAGAACTTTAAAAAGAAAGACCAAGTTTGCAAAACATTTGACCTTCAACCTTTTCCACCACTGGGCCTGACAGGCTAGAAATGTTAATGAACATTTTAGAGATCGTACGAAATGTTCAAACTTTAAAGATGTCATCTAAAAGTCAAACCAGAAGCCTGTAAGACAAATTGAGTACAATGTTACAGGTTTAGTCACAAGACATACAGAATAGGAGCAGTCTTGTCTCAAGTGTAAAATTGATGAAACACTTGCCTTAAATAAAACAACCATACACATTTAGTTTCAGATTTAGTAGCTAAGAAAGATCCCAGCTTTATAACGTAATTGTTTAAGTTGATTCCATTAGATATTTTGGACCTTATTCGTGTCAGCTTCTCTATACAGTATTGCTGAGTCACACTTTGTAACGAAACAGATTAAAAACAACAAGTTAAAAAATCACATCCTGTATTCTGTCAACTAATTGAATAGCCATGTAACAGTCAACCTACCTTTGTCAGGAATTTCTTGACGGAAAATATTGAGTGCATTTATCACACGTTAATGGTGTGCAGGAGATGATGATGATGATGATGATGATGATGATAAGGAGAGGCAGACACCTTCCAGTTAATATAAACTTTTGTTTGTATTGCTGGGAAACATTCTGTTGAGTTATGTTTACGTGAAGTCACATTTTCCACATTTTGGAAGTTAACAATAGGAAACATTTCCACTGAAACAGTCAATATTCTAATGTTATATATAAAGCATGTGTTCTGTGTGTTACGGATGACGCTTCAGATATACATGTCAGAGCAGTAGGTGAAAAGATCAAACACACAACACAAAGCCTGTTTACTCTTTTTACTTTAAATTGTCCAAATAACAAAATAATAACATGGTCTCTACTTCATCTACAAAATAACATAATATCTATGACTGTATTAAGCATCGTCGTTTTTTTTGCTCTAACAACCTTTTAGACATGCATACTGTTGAGAAATATAAAAATATAAATATAAATACATCCCATTAATATTCTTAATGAATTCATGACTAAGATTTGAAATATTTCATCATAAAATAATTAAAATGCAGTTGAGTACGATAAGGCATTAAGATGTATAACAATAGCTGTACAGAATCCTAGGGTAGAGGTATTATTTTTTCTTAGTGTTATGGAGAAAAATCTAAAATTAACTTTTTAATCAATCACTACTTTTTCTCAACAGGAAGAACACATTTCCAAAACAAAACGAAAAGGAAGAAAGAAACAACTCAACGAATTTCAAGGTAACATAACACAAAACTGAGAAAGCACTCCAGTACAAAACCAGGAAATGTTTACAGCATACCAAGTGGTGTTATCGAACTCGCGTTGTACTTCTGACTTTATAAGCCCTTTCCTCAACATCACGTCACTCACAATACAACTCAAAGCAACCAAAGATATCCAACGGGACAAATTACCATTCTTTACGTGATTAATGTAGAACGAATGACTTGCGTTCAGAGCGTTATGTGCTATACAGAGTTAAATGACTAAATCTAATGCATAAGTTTCACTCATTGGACTGATACATAGAGAAAACAAAGACGGACTATGGCAATAACAGTTACAATCAAATGAATGGCCGACAATGTTAAAATGTTCTGAATAAAAATCAACACTTTTATAAATATTATTGTTTTACAGCCAACTAGGTGGAACTGCAAAACTGTTTATTTTGTCATGACAGCTCCCTAATAATTAGCATGACTGAGCTAGCTTATTCTCATGCAAAAGGTAGTTTTCTGGTGCAAGAATTGCCATGTCAGAAGCTGAAGTGTTGGTTAGCATTTATGTTTCTTTTTTTGTCTTTTTTTAATTTTTTTTTAAATGGCCAGACCGAGAGAGGAAGACTCAAGAGCAAGAAAAATCCAAGAAATCTCAAACCCATTTTGATCCTCGCTGAATCAAACAATAACGATTTAAGGTGCTTGACACTCCTGAACGCAAACCCTATTCCTATCTCTGTACCTTTAAGAAACAAATGAACAAGTACATCCCACGATTCCATACCCACCGCAACACGTATGGCCTCCTGTCCTGATCAAACAGCCCTCGAGAGACTTAATAATCTGCCATTGCAGCTTTGCAAAATCAAATGTTGATTTTTTTTGTTTTTGTGAACAAACAAGCTAACATGCTAGGCGAACCCTGACTTACACACGCACACAACTTTCCTTTCTACTGGTTTGTTTGTTACGAGAGCTATTTTCTCCATACTACTTCTTAACATAAGCCATTTGGATTCTTAGTAAGTGAGCTGCAAAATGGAGGTAAAATCAGAGCTGGTGTGAGATATACAGTACTTGGTGCACTTATAGAGAGCAGCCAATGCCAGGGTTTAGGGAAAGGGGACAAAGAGAGAGGGGGGGCAGAGAGGAGAGAGTAATACAGTAGATGCTCACAATACCACAGTTTCATTGGAGTCTCAAAAGCACAAGAGCACCCAGGAATATTTGGACAACACATCAGTGTTTCCCCTACCATTGTCTTGGAGGGGCGCTGCGCCCCGCCAACGGAGCCCCACGCCCCCCCTGAAATTCAAGGTATTTAAAAAAATAATAATTATATATATATATTTTTTTATATATATATTTTTTAAATATATATTTAAATTGTATATATATAGCACCAAATTGCAACTAATCTATATCTACTGCCACTTTTCAAATTGAACATGTGCTCTTTTATTAAATAAACTGAACAGTTTCATTTTAAGTTGTGAGTTTAGTGTTTTTGACCCGAAGAAACACTGATGCATTAATCAATAACAATAATCCACAGCTCCTCTCTCTGCTCCAGAGGATTTAAAAAATCCCCCCCACGCTCAGACAGCACCCCGCCCAAAGCAGTCAACCTAGGGGAAACACTGCACATCCATGTTTGTCGTTAGTGTCAATGAACCTTGCTACGGCCACAAAGGTATATCTTTTCGTGAGTTCATAGCTATTAATACCGTCCACTTTCCACCGATGCTCTGCAGCTCTGAGGTGATACTGCCCTTGACTGGACTTAATCCCCCCCACCTTTTAATCCTTACCTATAAGTGGGGACATTACAAACATCTACCTGTAACTTTGACCTTTTCTAACCCTGCCCTCTGTTAAAGGTTTGAGGTCATTATTGCTGCTAACTGTGGGACTGTGGCGCTGCGATGCTCGAGCAGTCTGTGACAAGCAGGTCCACCACCGTGTTGCCCGTGACATAAACAGTTGGCGCCGTCACCATGTTGCTAAGGGAGACGGAGCTGCTGGCAGCCACATTGGAGGTGATGGGGCTCGGGACACCCTGGTTGTTGCCATGGGTGCCCATGTGCCCCTGGAGCTGGGTGGGCGTCTTGCAGTGGATGCCGCACAAGTGGCAGACCAGAATGCCGCCGGAAGCCGAGCCGCCGAAGCCCCCCGGACTGTCCTTCCACTCCTGGCCGTGGTGCTTCTGGGCGTGGACACGAAGGTAGGTCAGCGTGGTGAAGCCTGATGGAGGAGAGCGGAGGCGGAAGGAAAAAGTTAATAAGAAAGTTTAATATCATTAAGGCCCTTTCACCCTTTGTCTTCTACCAACTCCTGAGGGAAATATTTCGTTCTTCAGCTGCCGAGTGCTCCACTATATTCAGCAGCTAGTTTCTAAATGTGTCTGCGTGCGTAGTGCTGGGAAGATAGCATGCAGTGTGTTTATCAAAGCGAGAACAGCTACATGCTGCGGCTGGAAATTTAAATAATGTAGAGCAGAAAACCATAGAGAATTTGTTTTAATGCTCCACAGAGTTCAGGATAACATCTTTGGATTTATCATGTGTAGTCATGTTAACATTAAATATGAAATATAACGATGTTAGACTCTTTTGTACAAACTTACTGCGGTTACAGAGGTGGCAAGCGTGATGCTGGGACTGGTTGTGCACCCTCATGTGATCTGTGATGTATGCAGCGGACAGCAGCTTCCCACAGATGTGGCAGGGGACCTTCTCCTCGTGGCGAATCATGTGCGCACGCAAACGATCCTTCGTGGCAAAACTGGACTCACAGGTCTGACATTTTTTTGGAAAAAGGAAAGTGATTATTGAGACATTTTTAAACCAAAAACTTAAATACACCAATGTGTTCTTAGTTTGAAAATATGCGCCGATAGCTAATGCTTTACAACTCTTATTAGAAAAATAACCTCATATACTTTATATGTTCTGAGAATGTATACAGTATGTTATCTACTTGTAAATATCTGGCAGTGAGCTGCTGCGGGTAAAGATATTGGTAATAGTAATACTGTTTAAAAGAGGCATCCACTTTATCCAAATCATTTTCCATAGTAATTGGAAAGCACATTTTTAGCTGTTTGGAATTTGATAATGAGCACGATGTATACCTGACTCACCGGGCATTTGAAGGGTCGCTCCGACGAGTGCACCTGTCTGACGTGACTGTTCAGATGGTCAGGCCTACGGAAAGAAAGAGAGTCAAACTATTAGAATAGGTAGAGCTTTATATTTTTTTAGAATAAAGAACACTTTTTCTCTAGGGGACTAGGACCAAAAACTGATCATAACAGACCAATTGTGACCACGTATCAGCTGAGTATGAAAATAAATAGGCTATGATGAAAACAAGGACAGGCATCCTGTCTGAAGTGAGATTCTGTTTTATACTTTCAAATGTACCTTTTTAAAAAGTAATGGCACCTCTTAAAATGTAGAGAATATTATTTCCTAAGCACTTTTATTAAGGAAAAGTTAAATATTCTGGGAAATAGGCTTATTTGCTTTGTATAAGATTGATAGCATTCTCATGTCTGTATGTTAAGTCTAAAGCTACATTGTCATTGTTTACATCTTGTTTTTTTACGTATTAAAGGAGTGAGATCCAACAAATAAAAAAGTTTCTTCCTCCTCAACTTACTCAATCATCACAGTTTATTTTTTATAGACTTTAACCACAGTGTTACCTGGAGAAAGCTTTGCCACAGTGGGGGCAGACGTAGGGTTTCTCCACGCCTCCCTGGTGGGATCGCACATGGTGGCTCATGCGGTCCTTCCTCTTGAAGCGCTGCTGGCAGATGTGACAGGAGAACGGCTTCTCGTCAGAGTGGGACAGGCGGTGGCGGTTGAGGTGGTAAACGTCACGGAAAGCCTTCCCGCACGTCTCGCAGGCATGGTTTTTCCTTACTGGGTTTGGGTTGGGATTTGAGGGTCGCTGAGCCAAAACAGACAAGCAGAAACACACAGTTATTTACAGAATTACAGTTACGTACACAAGAAGGAAAACAATCAGTGGTTTGTTGAAAACCATGCAGAAGCTCACAGATATATCTTTGTTGCACATGTGCCAAATATTACTGACAGTTGATTCGGATGTTAGATTAACTACTTCCTGCTGGATTTTAAGAATCTGCTTTCACACGGTTTGAGTTACAGAGAACATGCAGGGGAGCGTGGGGGGGCTTCTAGCACGTTGTTCTCTCAAACTTGGGACCAGTGCCAAACACTGGGGTGGAATTCACTGGTCCCTGAGCTGGTTACAGGACATGGACAGTTTTGTATTGAACACACAGGTGAGATTCAGTCAAATACGAAGCGGGGGGAGGGGGGGGACTTAACCACCCCTGTGGCCAGGCAGCTTAAGAAACAACATGCTTGAAGGTTTGGGGTTGACAACAGCCATCTCCACAAGGCCCTGACCCACCTGTACTGTCGCCCCTGTGGCCATGACGACAGCAGCAGGAGGCGGAGCGTGGGGGTTAACACTAGCCATTACGTTAGCCATGGCCCCCCCTTCACCATCCTGACTACCCAGAGGGATCTGCAGGGACCCCGCCAGCACGCCGGGAGGGGCGAGAGGAGGAGGAGCGGAGAGGTGTAGCAGGGAGAGGGGAACAGTGGTCCTCTCCACCCTCCCTCCGGCCCCCCCCGCCATCGCCGACGGGGCCGCGGCGCCCTCCTTTGCCCCCTCCGCCTGCTCTCTGGCCCTGTCCTTCATGCGTACCCCGGTGTGGACCGACTGGTGCCGCCGCAGGTTGTAGTTGTTCTTGAACTGCTTGTTGCAGATGGCACAGATGTGGGGCACGCGGCCGGGCCGGGACACAGGCTTCACTGGACCGCAGGGAGGCGGGGGGGAAGGGAGAGAGGAAAATGTTAGTTTCAAAGAAGGTGTTTTTTTTGTTTTTTTGTATATACTCATTATAACCTTAAATGCAGATAAAGTAGCAGCTATATTTATTCAATCAACAACATTGGTTTACAGAGTATACAAACAGATCATCAAATGGTGATATCTTAGTTGATTTCAAGTGATCATGTGTTGCAACAATGACCACATTTTACATCTTCACAGTCGACCATGTTTTGGTAATCTGCAGGTGAAAATACAATAAAGCCTCCAGCTAAAAAAGGAAATGTGAAGAAAAAACTTATATAGTTTAAATTACCAACATTTATTGTCTGAGTATTATCAATTCAGAAATAGGGAGAAATGTAGACCATGAGAGCCAAAGGGGACTTTGCTTGTTTGAACAATGTTGCAAAATCATAAAATATTTATTTGACTATCATAGAAGGCAATGAAAAATAGAAAGCATGCACATTGGTGACACTGAAAGCAGTGACCTTTGGACGTAATTGCAAAAAAAATGGCTTGCCTGTAGTAAATAGCTGCCTGCTAAATTTCCGGTAAATGTTTAATCAACGTATTGCTTCTGCTCTAATCAGAAATTGGAGCTCTGCTAAGCACCCAAGTTTAATCTAGCCACTTAGTGTTTTAAAAATAATTTCCAAAGTTGTGTTTCTAAATGTTTGGCAAATTTAAAAGGGGGAAAAGCACCTTTATCAAGCAAATAAACACTGAGATACCGATAACCCTGTCCGGATATCCTGGATGTATTAGTGTCTGAATTTCACATGGTTTAGAATTATCGTTTTGAATTTTGGGCCATGAAAATAATACAGATATTCTTTATTTGTTCACCTGCCATCACCAAAATAGAGGTCACTGGACTTGTATCACCTCATTGACTTTCGTACTATGCAGATCAGAGTGAAGTGGGATGTATTTACTGTTGTCAGCTCCACAGGTGTAGGATGCAGTGCAGTGTCCCTCACCAGGCAGGGGTTCCTCATTGAGAGCAGCAGTGTCCACAGTTGAAGGAGGCTGTGCTATGTGCTCTGTGGGTGGGGTTTGGGGAGAACTCGTATGCACTTGCATGAGCTCTGATTGGAGGCTCCCCTCCACTTGGTTTTGGGTGGGAGTATTCTGGAGAAGCAAGTAGAAGGCCATCACCAAATGTAAACACAAGTCACAGCATTATCTTGAGGTGCTACGTTGAAATACGAGATGAGGTGAGGGCTGCTGGACACACACTGTGAGAACATGCGCGCAGTAAAATGAGGGCAGAAAAAGAGGCCTGTAATGCCTGATCAACAAGCCTACCTGGAAGAGAAAATTGCTCCAAGCAGCATCCATTTTGCGCCACAGCGATGGAGATTATTAAGTCCTGATTGAAATCGGGCAGGGCTGCCTTTGCATGGTTTTGATCGGCCCACCGGAGATCGAGGCGCACACAGTCGCCTGTCCTGCAGCAGAAACCACGGGCTTCTGGATTTGCGTGAAAAACGTGGATAAAGTCGTCTGCAAAAATATGTTTTTCTCATTGAGGTAGCCTAATGCTGTCCATTAAAATGCACGCAGCTGTTGACTAACGCAGGCTGCAGCACACAGGCAGTAGTGGAGCAGGCCAGGTCCAACAATAATGGCCTGTTTCTCTTTTCACTTTGGTTTCTAACTTTAATTCCCCAGCACACTAATCTCACTAAAACGCACACAACAAAACTGCTTGGTAAAAACAACAAAAATCGCATATTACACTATCACACTTTCGCTAAAAACATACTAAAATAAATGTTTTTCACGCAAGAGAACAAAAAAGGGTAATAACACACGTATCTGGCAGCACAGCAGGTCATGCTTTGTTTTTAATTTATGAATCTATTTTTTCCGATTTCCCCCCAATAGGCCAATCGGGTGTTTGTCGAAGCCTCGCTGTTGGTTCACGCTCTGACCCCGGAGAGAGGCGCTCTCGGCCGGCCGCAGCCTATCGCTCCACCTCGGCCGCTCAGCTGCGAGGATGTCATCTTTCTTTTTTTATCGCCCGCTCTCCCTCCTCCCTCCCTGTCTCTTTCTTCCTTTTCTTTTTTAATTCCTCTTTCTTCTCCCCCTCCTCTCCTTTTCTCGCACCGCTATGTCCCACTTGTTCTTAAAGGGAGAGGGTTTTCCTCTTTGGACACCCCCCTCTCATTTCCGTCCTCTCCCCCTTCCCTTCCTGGTGTTTTGTCGGCCGACGCTAAATGTAGATCTCCTCCTGCAGAAAACAGCCTGAATGACTCCATTAACGGACAGATGACTGACGCATCTTAAAGGGAGGTGCGTCGGCATGATGTCAGAGTCAGATATAGTAACCAGGACGAATAGCTGCTCAGCATGCACACACAATGGACGAGCATAATCGGGCATAAAAACAGTCTGCTTTGGAAAATATATATACAAATACATATTGTGCATAACATATGGTATTCTTAACCTATGTACACACCTCCAAATCTTTATAAAAAAAAGCTCAATGCTTACTGGATTAGTCAATTAACAAAATATTATTAATAGGATAGTCATCCGGATATCAACTGTTTTTTGGTTTTAACTTCAATTAAATAATGTTGGATATCATTTTTTTTTTACTTTAACAAGCAATTTGCTGAAATACAGCTGAAAGGCAGAACTGAGTCTAGTTTAATAGCTTTCACAGCACACGGTGTTTTGTTATGGCAATATTAAACAATGTTATAATATATTTGTACTTGCTTGAAGCCCTAACTAACGATTTATCATGATCTTCAGTTAAAATCTCACACATTCACTATTTACAGACTCTTAAATGTGGATATGAGAGCAAACCAACTCATTTGAGGGGTTTACCGTTAACAAAATAACACATTTATATGTAAACATGGGCTTTGAGACATAAAATTGTTAAAAAGTATTGTACATAATTTCCCAAAGCCAAAGTTGACATAATTCAAACGTAAACAAATGAAGATATTAAAGTTGAATATCCTAAAAGACCAAGAAAACAAGCTAATTTGTGAATCTGAAAATTTAGAATGTATTTTTTTTTTACCAACCGACCAGTTTCAGCCTTGTAATAAACATCTTAATAAATGATGCCATCCGATTAAAACATATCAAATCACGACGAGTTAATGTGTTAATATCAATTTATTATCTTTTTTTAAATTACTTTTTAAAGCACCCCATTTCTTTCCAATACATGTGTCAAGACCCTTCTTCCTTTGTCCTCGTCAGGCTTGGAAAAGCTTGATTTGGAGTATTTGATAAGGGTTTCAACCCCTAACCCCCCCCCTTCCCCATCTCGAAAACTCTGCAAAACACAGACGATCCTGTGCTGCTTCTTCGTCTTCAACTTTCCTCCGGACGCGATTCAGGGACTGAGACTCCCTGCCCTCGGCCTTGACCTCTGACCTCTGACAACAACCCGTCTAAAAACACTACCACAGCGACTTCCCGCAACACAAGGCCCGAAACCCGCCAGTCTTAGTTTATATAAGGAGTTCATGCATGCACTGAGATTCCAACCGAGCATAAAGTAGTAGGTTATACAGGGAATTGTCTTGAGCTGGTGTTTCTGTGTCATACAAACAGCAGGGTGATTATCTTTTTTTCATTTCAAATAACATAAAAAACAACAAAAAAAGTCCAGTTTTTTCTACTTCAAGTAAAGAAACCTTCAGAGTGTGAATCACCGTGAAACACTGATTTGTGTCGTCTTCTTTTTTTTGGGAGGACGTGCTGCTGCGGTCACTGCTGCTGTGCCAAGAGGGCACAAGAGGGTGCACGTTGACAGCAGCTCAGTCGACGCACGTCCTCCCACTTCCTCCTTTTTCTTCTTCTCCTGTTTTTCACACATCAGTCATGCTGCACCCAGTGAGATTATCAGCAAGGATTGTGCCAACTCTTCCTCTCTTTCTGTCCTCGAGAGCTTACGTGTGGAACGTTTTCCCTACGCTAAAAACAAATAAATAGAAAAAGGAAGAAACAGCATTTACATTCCAGTGCCTAATTGTAAAATCTCTTCTCCATGAGTCCAGAGGAGGAGGTTGATAAGTGGGGTGTTGCTGCTTTACGAGTGCCTTTTCAAAATTCAATTATTTTGTCTAAAAATAAAAAATAAAGTGGCAATATAACTAGACACATACACGAATCATTAAGGATTATTAATAACCCCTTATTAATAATCCTTAATATCTTGAACACACCATACCTGACAACAGTTTTTAGCATTATTAATTACAGTCAAAAGTGGGCCCTTCTTCTTCGCGAGAGAAAATTGTGAACATGTTTACAACAACGATACATCAGGATTAGTTATGGTAATATTGACACCTATAGAAAATGAGTTGTCGCTCTAAATCTTGAATTCAATACTCACTTGAATATATCAAAATTACTATCATTATCTTTGTTACTCTATAAAACCAATGACTTGTGTTTGTTTTTTTAATATCCCCATAAATATGTACAGTAAAGATCAAAAAGGTGGGACGAGTGATCTTCGGACAGGTACGGCACGTTTCAAATGTGGTTTTGGTCATGTTTACGAATGGTTTTTTTTGTACGTCTATCTCATGCATTGGAGTGACTCCCATTGACACCTATGTTGTTTAGATACTCAATATGTCATGGAAAGTTGTTGTTTTTTCTTTTGTATTTTTACATGTCCTCACAAATGTTTCTCTTCACCCCAGCTGCATTTTTAGAACAGAGTCTTTTTGCCTTTACAAACATTCGGTGTTTAAATGATCTCGCAGTCATCAAATAAAAACTTTGACGGCACGACATCCCTTTAAGAACCCCTTAAAGGCATTGGTGACGTTCCAAGCAACTTGTTTTTGTGTTTTTTTTATACACTTAATACAAAAAAATCAACAAAACATCAACCGTTGTAAATCAATAAAAAGTGTTTTTAAATCCCCCCCTGCAGACTTCCTCTTTTGTGATTCTCCCCCTTTTTCCTTTCTGGAGCCGCAGTTTACGAGTGCTTGCTAGATATATCTGAACACTACAGACTACATACAAGTACATACACAATGCAAAAAAACACCTCTCCCTCCCCCTGTCCTCTCTCTTTCTCCATTCAATCAAAGAACATCATAGAAGAAGACATGGCTGCCGTCCACTTTCTCTGCAGCTCTGGGAGAAGAAACGGTAGAACATCCCTATTTCACACTTCCTGTCTCGCTTTTATACAGGCAGTAACAAAGATAAAAACACTGAACACAAGCCTCCTCTTTTTTAAATATAATACCGCCTTCATCCAGTGGTATTACAGGTGGGTACATTCCTCCCTCCTTTTATACACCAGTGGGAATGGGAGAAAGCCTCTCTACCCGCCCTGAGTCTAAAGGAGCAGCTCAGCAAAGTCAGCTTGTCCTCCCCCCCCTCCCCCCCTACTGATCTCTGCTTCACTGTGCGTTAAGAGGAAAGGGTGATATCCCTAAATCCTCTGCGTTTGAGATATTCTGAGGAGAGATCAGTGAGATGGAGGGCATGAAAAGGCAAGCTGAGAGTATTGAGATGCACCCTGAGATAGCTACCTTCCTAGATCACTCCCCCCCCCCTGCAAGATACCCCCCTCTCGACTAAGAGTATGAGAGGTGGGATCCGTTAGAGATGTGCGAGGTGACCGAGGTGCTTCGGCTCAGGACGCCATCGCTGCCCCCGGCCCCCCCTGGCCCCCCGCCGGACGCCGTCCTCCTCAGAGGCTGGGGGCTGTTCCTCAGCGCCAGGAGGCTGGGGGCCCCCCGCACACCCAGCCCTCCGGAGTAAATCCCCCCCTGTGAGGAGGAGGAGGAAGAGGAAGAGGAGGACGGGCCGGAGATGGAGGGAGGGGCGGGCGGCGGGGGAGGTAGCATGGCGAGGGACTGAGAGGAGGAGCGAGAGGGCAGGTGATGGGAGAAGGGCAGGGGGTGAGGGTGGGCCAGGTCGCCGCCGGAGCCCCGCACTCCGGCCCACTCCCGCTCCCGCTCCTTCTCCCGCTCCCTCTCCCGGTCTCGATCCCGCTCCCTCTCGCGGTACAGCTGCGGCGTGCTCTGGTGGTGGTAGTGCTGGGGCAGGTGGTGCCGCTGGTGGTGGGAGGAAGAGGAGGAGGAGGAGGAGGAAGAAGAGGCGGAGGAGCGGGACGAGTGGTGCGCCTCCCTCCCGTCCCGCCCCAGCCCCTGCAGGGCCAGTCCCAGGGCATGGGAGGAGGAGGAGGAGGCCTCGCTGCGGCGGTCCCCCGCCCCGCTGCCGCTCCCGATGCCGCTGCTGCCGCGCGGGATGCTGCTGCTGCGTGGCTGCGGCGGGGTGGGCTGCGCGGAGGGGTGCTGCGGGGGGAGGTGCTGCGGGGGGAGGTTGTGCGGGTGTATGCCGTGGCTCCAGTGGCCGACGGAGCGGGAGCTGGGGGGCGGGACGTTGGGGTAGCCCCCCTGCATGGGGTACGCCTCGCTGGGGATGCCTGACAGCGCCATGTTGCTGAAGCCCAGCCGCAGGCTCTCAGAGTCGAAGGACTCGATCTCGCTGGCCTGGCGCTCCAGCAGCGTGCGGATCCGCTCCGAGCGCTCGTTCTGCAGGGACAGCATCTCCTCCTCGATCTAGGAGAACGTTTAAAACATAATGTAATGTTTCTTTTCAATTGTGGCATTACTAAAAGGTGTTAGCATCATTTCCCAATCCAAGATTCCGCAAAAAAAGAGAGAAAACTTGAGAGAAAACTTGAGAGAAAACTCAACACAAGTTTGTTGCTTTTTTGAGGCTCTTTATCAAAACACAAAATCTTTATCAGTAGATTGAGATGCCCTGCTGTTAAGGAGGTTAAGCAATAGGATCAAAAGCACCAGGATATCTACACAGACAGGACATCTTTAAAGTATAACTCCACTGTTGAAGATTATGTGGCGATTATGTGTACCTATGATTACTCAGAGTACCTTGCGGTTAAACCCTTTATTAAAGGTATAGTTGTAGAAAATATGAAGTTAATTGTCTCAACATGGGACAGCAAAAAGTGTTATCTGATCCAACAACGTTATAGCTAGGTTGCCTTTCAGTTTCCAATCTTCTCTGCAGGCCCAACTGGATTACTAATCCTCACCAGAGGCCTTTATTACATTGTAAAGAGCTTTGCTTCATAGCAGTGATTGAGTCTCACCCTCTGCTCCAGCAGAGCTCTGCGGATGGACACCCTCTGCTCCAGGTCCTTCACCTCCCGGTCGTGCTGCGTGTCCGTGTGGATCTTGATCTTGCTCTGGTAGGCGTTCAGCAGCTCCAGCTCCTGCTGCAGCTGCATGCGCAACACTTTGTACTCCGCTTCCTGGGTCTCGTCCAATCGCAGCTGAGAGACAGAAAATAAGAGGTATATGAATAAAAGATGCATTTGGCACGATTGTATGGGCGGTATATATTGTGCTTTAGTGCTGAGGACACGAAGGTAGAGAAAGGGAGATGCACACAGAGAGGAGAAGAGCAGGAGTGTGTTTGTGGAAACAGTGTTTTGTTATATGCTGTATTCAATATGAGGAAGTCAAAAGTATGTATACAAATTAAAGAAATTGTCAAATTAAAAGCTTAATTATGAATTTCTGTGCATATAATACTGATAAACTAAAATGTTTCAGACAGAAATAGTGGAAGTCGGTCTGTAAATTGGAAAACTGCCTTATATTGATCACTTATATTTCAATGATCTTAATAAATCAGTGTAATATTACAACATGTTTCACTTCTTTAACCTGTTGTGATGCCTGGCTAACAGATACAAAAATGTTCCATAAGAAATGTCACTTAAAAGCAATATTGTGTTTCTGACCTCAGCATTGACTTTAATCAGTGAGTGGGAAACCGGCCCAAAGAGACTTTGGCCGCAGGGCGAGAAGAGGATGTGCGGACGAACAAGGGCAGCGGGGATTTGGCTTACCGGGCTTACATGGCACGATGAGAGGTAATTAAAGTGGCACAGGGCGTTACGTCACTGAAGGGAACGAGACCATCACGTCCTCTTCCTATGATGTTTCATTCATTTAAAAGCCGGGATTTGTCTATGTGTGTGAGTCGCACGCTTACAGGGCAGGGGCGAGCTGGAGAGTGGAGGGGGGGGGGGGCTGATCCCTATGTTGGACTGTTTAAAAAGTAAAACCCTCACCAGGGGATCAACTAGGCACATTTAATTCGTACTGTAAAAACGTACAAATGCAATGCTCTTGAACTTTACAAATGTATTTTAACAATTATTTATTTATTTAGGTTGCCAATTTAAAAGAGTGTAATGGTTTCAGCTTCTCAAAATGTAGTATTTTCTGATGTGCTTGTAATCATTTGAAGTTTATATATTTCATTAACAGGGAATTGTTCTTAGCATTGATCCATTTAAGCCCGTTTTCATAATAATACTTGCATGTTTTTGCATAAGTAACATTTATAATGTGGAGTTTTACACTTGTAAGATTCCATCCCATAATAATATATCATTTCAGCGCTGATGTTATGTTTTATATGTATATTGCACTACTTTCTTTACACAGCTTAAATGGCACTTTAAGAGTGTTATCAGCAATTGACACCAATACAGTTAACATGAATGTAATTTGAATAGGGTTAAGGTAAATACTATTTAACTGTACCGTCGATATGCTATGATGCAGAATGAAGTCTGGAAAAAGACAATGCTACATTTGGACAAACTATAGGGTTCAACATTTACTGTTTCCATAACTGTCTTTATGGTTCTACCATCAATACGTTAGTATAACTGTAAACTGGGAAATAAAGCTTTGATACAGGGACTCTGTTGTGACATGTTGCTTTATGGGCCCTTTTTAAGTTTGAGTAACTTCTGGATCTTAAACTAATTTTCTTTTTACAGTATTCAAACATTTGTTTTCAAAACCCACCTCTTCAACTCTTTATCCATAAGCCCCTCCCCCCCCTCTCAACCAACTTCCTCCTGACTGCTTTTCTGTTTTGTTTTGTTTCTTTGTTTCTTTGTGTTTTTGTTTTGTTTGTCTACCCTCCCTCCCAAATGTAAAGCGTCTTTGGGTTCAAGACAAGCGCAATAGAAATAACATTTATTATTATTATTATTACATGTCATAGTCTTAGCCCTAAAATGAGAGAATGTAATGGTAAGGGATGTTTTGGAAGAGGGCAATACAGGTATAAGGCTGGGATATGTGGGTTTAGGTGGAGGCGCACCAGGAGGTTGTTGTTGTCGGGCAGGATGGCAGGCAGCGTGCGGGCAGGGCGGACCCCCTGTGGTGCGAGAGTGAAATGAACGACGACCCCTTGCCTTACTCACAGCCTGAGTGGACAGCATGTCGTTGATGGAGTGGTCGTACTGCTCGGCCAGGATGGCCAGCTTACGCGTCTGCTCGTCCTTCAGCCGCTTCAGCACGGCCTTGTGGTCCGACTTGGGCGTGTTCTCCAGCAGGTGGTTCCTCAGCGCCTTGTACTGCCGGGTCTGGATCTTACAGGTGTCCTGGAACTGACGCTTGATCTGCAGCTCTTTGGACTGCAGGAGAGGAGAGAGAAGCAGCTCGGCTCAGGTGCTCCTGGGCTCATTTATGGACATGGAGATGGATGGTAAACACAGAAAATGATGGGAAAAAATAGCAAACTAAAGAATATTTGTAACAAATCATGATGAAATTATTGTTAGAAAATGTTACCATAACTCCAACTAATGCCTTCCATAGGAAAATCACAACTGTTGTATTTTGTTGTACTGTACCTGTCAGGTGTTGAATCTTCCAGTGACCCCAGCATGGCCAGAATGACATCAATGCTTCTCTATGGTCTGCTTTGTTTTATATCTTGCTGTATTATTATTATTATAAGTGTTTTGGGTTCCTCCATTGGGTAAACATTTTTTTTGTTGTTCAATATTATTGTTTTTCAATGCAATAAAGCAGTTTTAAACTAAATGGATAATACATGGACGCAATTATTTGATTTTAATGAAGGCCATTTTTAGTCAATGCCTTAAAACATGAATCCTAATTATGTAAAAAAGTGTTAAAAAGGTGTTGTTTTTCTTTGAAATATATTTTGTTGCATTAAATAAGGAGTTCCACTTATAGATGAAAAATGGAATGTACATTTGTTCGGTGAAAATGATTGAATAAGACCGTTTAAACCCAATGTTTTGAAACATTTCAGGTTACCAAATGTAGTTAGAAAAAACATTACGCTTTTTTAAACATGGAACGTATAAGCAGACCAAAGTACTTTTGGGTTTAAAGATGGCCCCCTTAATTTAATTAATTTGTATCGAAACTTTAAATAAAAAATGTGTTGCATTTCCTAAAAAAGACAATATTATTTAACCTTTTAGTTTGGCATTATAAGAAATTTGCTTCATCAAATAACACAGAAATCGTGTGAGTGCTATGAACGATTGTATACCAGTTTAACACCCTTTAACGTATGTAAGCTTTGTTATTAAAAAGCCACAGAAGCTGTTGGCATTATGTTTGGTGGATATCCGACAAAGGAAAGGGCATCAAACGATAACAGATCAAATGTGAGATAGAGGAGGGAGGATGAAAGGGATCTTTAAATAAAACAAGATTTGTTGATAAATGACGGGGGGGGGAAGTAAACAAATGAAGACAAGGTAATAATGGAGACAAAAATCATAAAAACAAACAAGACAATGAGTTCAACACAAAATAATTTATTTTTTGTGTAAAGAAAAAAAAAAAAATGGATTTATGACAAAATATTTCTTTCTGCTTGCGGCTAACAGCCATACAGTACGCCAACACTCATGCAGCTAAAATGAGAATAAAGGGACAACAAAATGGCTGCCAAACAGAATGCAGTACTTGTCTTATAAATACTGCATAAATAAAATATAAAAAAAAAAAAAAGTGATGTAACTGTGGAAACGGTGTCACAACAAAACAGAATACACACATGTAAACAAACACAGAGGAACAGGAGATAAACGATACTCCACCACAAATGAAAATCAATGGCAAATAAGTTACATTCAAAAAAAAAAAAAATGGTGTCTTTTTTTAAAGCTAGACTTCTCAATGCAGGTCACCAAAAATAAAGTGCCCTACTTTTTCTTTTACCTGGATTAAGATCAAGTTTTCCTACTCAGAAATAGCCCTCCATTTAAGTGGCTCAAAAGTCCTTCTCCTGTGATATACAGTACAGGGCCTTTAGTCTCCTACATAATTAGCATCGATAGGAACTAATGCATTTGAACTCATTCTAAAAGTTCTCTCAGATCTATGCAAAGTGGGCTTCATTTGACTTCATTTGAACTAAAACCAGAGCATTTTGGTGTTTAGTCTTTAATATTGAAAAAAGCATTAGATGGAAACGCTGCTATAAACGGTCACATGTCTTTTTGGTCTGATTGGGTATTAAAGCAAAAATACATATCAATGCCAATAAATCTCTGTTTCCAGCTTCTTAATTCAGAGGATTTGTTATTGTTCCCTGTCATATAATAGCAATGCAAACATAACATCTCTTAATCAAACAAAGCAAGATACTGGAAGACATCACGTTGGTACACTATCTTTTTATATATCTTTTTTAAGTTGTATACGGCAAAAGTGAAAATATTTGCGCTTATCTGAAGTAATCTGCTCTTCTACTTTTGTTTTTTTTAATTGTCTTTTGGAAAGTGCAAAAATAATCGTGTGCCATGACTGGACATCTTATTTTCATATCATGTTTAATTTTTACTTTCACATTCAGTAGTTGCATCAATCTTTGGACTTTATTTTACGATTGCATGTCTCAAACGATTGTCTATATGGCTTCATATAAATTAGGCTACATTGAAATATTAAATACGTTTTCTATTATATTATATTTCACTACTTCCACGTATATTCTGCATTCTTATAATCCCACTATTACTTTAGGATACGCCACTTCACAAGAGATATTAACATTCGTGCCAACAGTTGTAACTAGGCACTCAACTGCTGAACATGAATAGGATTACTGAGGGTACACATATCTAAATGTTTACATGGTAAATCATAACAAATATTATTACATAAAGAGCAATAACAGTATAACTAACTAGAGTGTAAAATATATGATTTCACCAGCTGTAAATAATATCCTTTGGTTGCGTTATCAAGCGTTATTGTTCCCGTTAAATGGCCCAAAGTTTGAAGTCCAACGTAAGCAAGTATTTTACACTTTGGACTCCTAAACAGATAAACTACGCTTTATTCGATCATACGTCTCGCAGTGGTCCAAGATTTTTCTGTTCAGCTTTTTATTGCACTTTTTACCGACTGAGGGCTAGTGTTAGGCTGACGTTAGTGAAATCTTTAGGTTATTTTAATATCTTTTCACAGTTTTCAGCTTTGGGGAGTGAAATTATAGCCAGCTTTGCAACACTGTAAGATTTGTTCTACGCACCGAGATAACAGGGCACCCTTTAAAGATAAGACCACTATGAAAGAAAAACTACAGATTGCACAAAACTGGTCTTCAAAAATAACCATAAAATATGTCTTACAAATTAAGAGCAAAAATAATAACAATAACAACTTTTACAAAAAGCACAATAATGGAACTTCACTGGGTTTGGTACAGTAATGGTGGGTTCAGCTGTTTACATCAGCACGGCCCACCACGTTGGGGGAACTGTGTCTCATCTTTTGGAAATGTGACCAAAAACCAGTTTGGGAGTTATGTAACAAAGAGAGACGTGTGGTCCCAAATCAAAAAGACACACAAATGATGGTTGGGCAGGGAGCATGGACACACACACACACACACACACACACACACACACACACACACACACACACACACACACACACACACTCTATCCATTGGTCTCTCATGATCTACTCTATCTCCATGGCCGGATTTTCCCCCTGACAAACCTTCCTGATGAAGTTCGTCTCAACCCACACTCCCACCTCACATCCTCACGGAAAAACCTCTCCTCCCTCCTCTGTCTCTCCCTCTCTCTCCCCCTCCTCTCCCTCTGCCTCCTCTCCCTCACCTCCCTGGGCAGCAGTCGGGGGAGCCGGCTCGGGTTCTCCCTCCTCGTGAGGCCCAGCGTTTGGAATTTGATCCGGACACTCTGAGGCAGCTTTTGGAGGAGCCGCTGGGCAAACTTTAGCACTACGGAGTTAGCCAGATCTGCCAGGACCCCGAGGGGCCGCCGGCTGAAACGCTTCACCCAGAGGAGACCTTTGGCCAGGGGGGAGGCGTTACTGCAGCGAGCCTGGTGCTCTAACGGCAGGCTCTTAAGGGGGACAGGGATCTTGGATCGGCGCCCGCCCCAGTTGCGCCCCGCTTTGGGAAACATCTCGTAGAGGTTACGCTCTGCCATGCCGCCGAACACCGACTGGCACATGGCGAAGAGAGGGCGAGGCAGGCGGAAAAGAACACGCATATAGAGGCGGTTCACTTTGCGGGGTGCGTGCTGGAAGAATTCTCGGGCCGGCCTGACTATCAGCACCACCACCAAGTAGAGAGAGAAGAAGAGGGAGGGAGAGGAGAGGAAGGAGGCAGAAACCAGGATCATGGGGATGTAGTAAATCCCCAGACTGAAGGAGAGCCCTAAGCTGAAGATCCCGCTCGCCCACAGGCTGAGCGACAGGTAGGTGGAGAGAGAGAGGGAGCAGCAGGAGCGCAGGAAGAGGTACGAGAAGAAGAGCGCCAAGAGGGCGAGCTCCGTGGAGAGGATGAGAGACGCCACGGAGGGGAGGGGGGGGGAGCGGCGCAGGGAGAGGAGGAAGATGGAGAGGAGCAGCAGGGTGAGGTTGGAGGGCTGGGCAGCGNGCTTTGCAAGCATCACGAGCATCTATCGGCATCAAAAGTTTAACAATGTTCATAAATGGGATTTGATTGGCTGATGCCAAGCATCGAGCCTCAAAAGTTGAACATTGTTAAACTTTTGATGCCGATAGATGCTCGTGATGCTTGCAAAGCCATGCCATGCTCCCCACAATGCAGTTCGGCGAAGATTAAAAATCTTCTACGTCACCCCATTCAAGTGAATGGGCGAAGCGTTGAAAGCATTTTTCGATGCCTGTAGTGTAGACGGGCCGTTACATGAACACCACTGTCAGAAACACCATTGGTAACACAGTTTGCTTGGATACACATACTAGGAGCTGAACCCCCCTCAGTATTTGTTTTAGGTTAGTGTGGATGTGTGTGCGGTGTTTCAGTGACGGGTGAAGGTTTTTACCTCCATGCGCTCCGCTTGATCCCCATCTGAGGCTCCCACAGCTGTTAGCCTCTGAATATAGCCCTTAGTATTCAGGCTGGATATTCAGCAGATACAATATCAGCATGTCCTTCTACCCTCTATCACTCAGCACCGTCACCCCCCCCGTCCCTGACAACAGTGCATGTGGCTATTTGAGAAACGAAACAAAAGCTGTGCCCTACTGTACCAAAACAATTGTAAATGATCAATAGTGATGCCATTTTATTCTAAGATATGAGACTCAAATTGAGTATGAGTGAAACTTTTAAAATGATTTTATAGAAAGTCGTGTCTCTGCTGGTTAGCTCGACTCGGTGGTAGCGCTGCCAGAATAAATTGCATTAAAAACATCTTTAACGCCTTAAATCATTTTTGTATTGGCAACCAAACAAATGGAAATCCTGCATTTCTTTTAAATGTGCGCTCAAGCTTTGTGGGCGGCCATTTTTTAAATCAGGTTCTGTATTGACAGCAGATTGTCTATAAATTCAAGAATGGAGGATACGCGGTGTCTTGCTAGTGAGGATAATTTCAGCCATTAAGTGATCAGCTTGCTTGAGACCTTTTTTAAAGTGCTACCAAAAAAAGTACGTTTTACAATATTTACCTAAAGATAACCAAACGAGCATAGTGGATATAAGTAGAGCCGTGCCGTGCAGTGCAAATGAGTCGTAAGCGTGTCCTCAGTGTTATCTCACTGAAGCAGGTTGGAGATAAAAGTATAGTAATCTTCTGTAAACACATGAGAATGTAAAAACAAAAGGACTGCTTCACTGACGAACACTCTCCAGTCCAGCCTGCAGCATGGCACAGCGTGCCCTCCATCACCACATGTCAGTCCATGAAGATATAATTAACAATGTTACTATAAAAAGAATGCAAAGGAGAATACATTAACACAGTCAGGTTTCACCAAACTGTACTGCTTGCTCTTCTTTTTCCCTCTCTCTCTCAACCTTTTTCTCTGCTCTCAGTACAAACAGCAACACACTATCCTGCACAAAGTGAATGGGGCTCTTATGCTGATCACTTTTTTCATCTGTCGAGTCCTCCTCTTCCCTTACCTCTACTACGCCTATGGAAGGTATGTCTGTCTCTCCATCTCTGTTTCTCATGTTCTGCTACGTCGCTCAGCTTGGGTCGGTAACCTGCTCAGCCTCATGATCTCTATCTGATGGATGAAACTCTCAGAGTTTACAACTCTTTATGTCTTTGGATCCAGGTACGCGTCCATTCCCTTCCACATGGTCCCCCTGTCGGTGCCCTGGCACTGTAACCTCGGCGCCGCTCTGCTCATGGCCCCGCAGCTCTATTGGTTCTCCCTCATTTGCAGGGGAGCCCTGCGACTTTTCACGGGCTCCTCCCGCTCTCAGAGATCCCGCGGTGTCGCCAAGGAGAGGCAGACTGATGGCAACGCACTGCCGCAGCCGGCCAACGGCTACAGCGCTCGCTCCTCAGACCCTGATCTGTCCTCTCACTGAGAAGAGTGAATGGGAGGGAGGGAGGGAAGGAAGGCGAATGTTCCAACGAGTATGTAAATGAAAGAAAGCTGTGAAGGGGAAAGGAAGACTTGGAACAAGTAGCAATATGAAGAAAGCTACAGACAATGGCCTCAAAGGCGCTGAAGTGTTTGCGGCCTGCACTCAAAGTCTTGACAGAGAAATGATTTGGTGGCCGGCCTTCAAGCACTTCAGCGTCTCAGTTTGTAGGAAACTAGTGGAGTGTTAGTGCTCTCAGTATTTAAAGATGTCATCCGGCACTGTGACAGATAGAAACATGCACTGACCTGAGAGGAATCTGCCTGGATGTATAGCGAGCATAGGTGGCTCTTTCCCTCACGTAGATCAAATTGAGTCCTCTCTGCCTCACGGTATAGGAAGAGCAGGAACATAGGAATGTATTATATTGTATGTTAGTACATTTGCTGTAGATGGAAGGCCTAATTCAGTTTAGTAATGAAGAGGACCTCCAAAAAAGAAAAAAATCCTGGCTAAGCAGTATTTTGACTTGTTAGTGTTTAATATCTGTATCCTCTATGTAGTCACTGTCACTCTAACAAAATGTAACCAACCTGCAGACTCATCTTTAGAAGGGAGATAATCTCATAAGACTGTTTTCTGCTGCCTTATCCCTTTTCCCCATTCTTTGCAGTTTAGGTTTTTATTTCTTTTTATGCTGGGAGGAGGAGGAGGAGGAGGCTCCAGACAGAAAATGTGACGGGTGTACATAGCCAGTGTAAAATTGTCCTGATTTCCATGTCAGTATTAGTTCAATGTTGGTTTTCAATTTTTATTTTATTCTTTTTAGGTTTTGTCTCATTTCTACATCTGCTGTTACCACAGACGTTTTCGAAACAATTACATGTCAGCATTAAAGCAAAACATTTCACAGCTTAGTGTTGGCACTTCTCCCGCAGACGTTATGGCAGTGCTTCTGGTTTTAGTGTAGATATGACTTCATTCCATTTACTGGTATGACAAAGTGTTTTTTTTTTTAATACAAGGAAGTGATGCACAGTAGCAGCCACTTTGAAATGAGTGTTTTTGTTTGTTTGTTGCTATAATGCTCAAAATATCCGTTTGATTGGCTGGAATAAGTCAGTAAGGGATCCATAACTTTTGAGTATTTATATCTTTGTCAGGGGACTTGCGATGCTGCAGGTTTGAAGGGAAACAAAAGTGAAAAATCTTGTAGGGAAGCATTCCCTTGTGATAGACACGCAGCACATTTGTCCATGGCAATTTATGTTTCTCATTTGGTTTTGTTTTTAACCATTAAGTCAAATTGTTTAAAGCTTTTTACACCTCATGCATTGCTTCAGTCACTTAGCCGTTTCTTTGAGCCACCGGTTCTATGAACCTCCTGTGATCAAACAGGCTAGTGTTATCATTTTTGTTTAAATCAGCTTCACCGTCCGCAAAATGGGTAAATAAAAAAAAACACAACTCCGAAAGCATCTAGACAGGGCAGCGTGTGCAAAAACATCTGGACCACTGTGGGCATGTTGAACACAGAACATCCATTCCCGTTCCATGAACTCATAAGGTACTGCTTCTTGACAATACTAACCATTCAACTGATGTACTGTATATTCCACAAATGCTTGTTATTTATTTGTAAGTATTAATTTATTTGGTTTGTGGTTTTGAATGCATATTTATGCATACATATTATACTATATGCTTCTGAGCCTTATGTGAAGGCCGTATTGTTACTCAAACCTAGCTAAAATATACTTCTCTGTCCTGAACCTGCCTCCAGTCTTCTTTTTTCACAAGCTTTTTAGACTGTTAAATAATCAATAATCAACCTAGTTGAACTTCAGACAAGTGTGAGCCACTAGAGGGCGCCACACTTCATGTATCTAATGACTGCTTTACTAGCAATTCAATTTCAAACATCTAAAAGTGGAGGTGTCCTTCAAGGATGCCACAGCTCTACATGGGTTCATTCTGGGTATTACATAGGTATGAGACAACGTTGCTGCATTTTATATTAATTTTTAATATATAAACTTGTTTAAAATCTCTAATGGAAAGACACAATTTGTGACTCAAACAAAAGCTTATATTAGGTTTTTCTCACCTAAATCAAAGTACGATTGGTCAAATAAAAACAATGCAGTGTAAATTGTATGAACAGTAACTAAAGAAACCAATTTTCAATGTTATTATTATGCTTAAATTATGAGATATCTTAATGCTATTTAGGGGTCATAAATGTATTCTGGGATAGAAAAAAGCTCCTTTTAGGGAAAAGTTGGGAACTACACTCAAAGACACTTTGAATTGGCTGATAGGAGGAATTTCACACAATCAGGACTTTACATTTATAGTGATAAACCTCCATAATCCTATCTTGGTGTATTAGGCCACAGCAGGCATTGTAGGTTAATGAGCAGAACTACATTATTGCAACATTGTATGTTTTTTTTATTCTGCATAAATGTGATCATTAACTTTATTAACCCTGGTTTTCGTTATCCATAAAGTTCATAAACTTTGTATACTGTGATCAGAATGACATACCATTGCAGAGGACTTTTATCCACATCACCAACCATTGACATTCTCCAGGGTTCAAATGTTTATTGCCAACATACAAAACACACATAGAAAACATACAAAACTCGTTACATAGAAAAATTCAAGTTTTGAAAAAGCCTTAAAAAGCTCTTGGCCTTATTTGCCTGTGGGCAAGTCCTCATCTCCTCTGAATACTTTAGTATCTCCTCTGTCTCGGGGAGAAGATGGTGTTTGGGTTGCTGTCTCGTTCCTTTTCCTTCTCGCGCTCCTTCTGGCTGTTTGGAGACAGAGCCTCCTCCTTCTTCTTTTCACTCTTGAACAGATCTCGACCCGTACGCATGATGTGCTCCTCAATTTTGCGATGGCGCTTCATGTCTGACAGTACTTTGTCCAGCCGAGCTTCCCTTTTCACAGACGAGCGAGCTGAAGATCCTGGGAGAAAAGGGAAAAATGTCAACTGGATGTCCCGAAAACAAACTACTTAACTATCTATGTTACTGTGCTTCCATAAAACAAGCACCTTTCATTCATTAAGTTATACTGTCAGGGTTTTAAAAGACCACATCTCAACGGTTTTTACCTGGTGTTCTGCGTCTGTTCATGAAGGCATTTTTTGGTGTGGCTTGCGTTTCATCAAAGTCAAACTCAGTCGGAGTTATAGACCTGGAAAAAAGAAAAATCACAAAAAGCTTGAAAATGCCTGTAAATAAACCTAAAACCTTAAAGATGACATGATGAGGAGTAGGTTTACTGACCTGTGTTGACTCTCCTCCCTTTCTCTTTCCTTTGCTGACTCGTCCTCGTCCTCTCTTTCTGGGGAGGGGGTGCGTTCAGGAGTGGGCGGCCTCCTGGGAAGGGGCTCAAAGTTCAGTTCCAGCATCTCCCCTTTAGAGAGAAGCTCATAGAGTCTTTTGATCTCAGTAGTAGGGGGCATCCAGTTTTTGGGGTCCTCAATTTCCTCATCACTGTACGCAACTTCCCATTCATTATCCCCTCCAACAGCCTGCGCTTTCTTTTCAGCCTCCACCCCCGTGTCTGCCTGAGGCGCCTCACAGTGTTGATCTACTTCCATTGCATCTGTATCACCTGAAAGGCAAACATGCGTAGAAAATCAGTTTAACACATCCACAATTATAGCACTAACAAGTTATTGCATGTACAACTCAACACAGTGCTACATTGTTTACATATCAGACAAGCACAGGTTAAAACTCTGAGACAACTTGGGAAAATAATGGAAAGGAAAACAAAGGTTTAAAAAAAAAAAAAAAACAGCTAAAAAAAGATGCGCCTTTAAATTCCTTTCAAACTACCAAAAGAGCTTGCCATCCTTAAATCCAGAGCCATATAAGATGCATTTTAAAGAATACATCGGTTGATCTGACTGACATATAAAATAAAAATGATGTAGGAAAGAACAAGGTCATTTAATAGCTTTATTCCCAAGTATAATATAAAGGTAACAAATGGGGTAATGTGATCCATTCTCCTTAATAGTTATTTAATATTCCTTAATAAAGTTATTTCCAGCTTTGTTTGCCTTGCAGGTTATTGTATCTGCAGATACTATACAACCCTCAGTCTTTTTGTCATGTGTTTTCTTAATGAAGTTACCTTTTTCCTCCTTGATCGTTGAAACCTCCCCTGGGACAGCTGTCATCTCTGTGCCGTGTTTCTCTGTGTTGTCTTCTTTTTCTGCAGGTTTTTCTGTGTCCTTCACACCCAGGGTCTCTATGCCCTCCCTCAGGGCAGAGTCTGTGGCGTCCGCCTGCATCCTCCGTACTGCTGCTGGTCAACCTTGTAGCCACAGATCTGCTGAACAGAAACATGCATGTTAGTACAGTGCAACAGAAAGTTACTTCAGATGTGTCGGGTAAGAGTTCCTGAAAGAGAGCTTGCAGTCAATCAAGCCCTTAAAGTTGAACTAACAGCCTAACGATAGCTGTTAACTTTGCTGACTGATAGGCAGTCAACAAAGCAACACATTAAGTAGTAATATATTCTTATTTGACTTAGGTAGCTAGCTAACACTGGCCTAGCTATTTCTTAACAGCAAACTGCAATTTAAAAAAACGTGCCTCGAATGAACATTACCGAATGTCCGGTTTGTCGTAGGTCACTCTTGTAGCTAAACGTTAGGTCAAATTATCTTTTCCAGTCAATAAAATACACTAAGTTCTCCATGAGACTTGCTAGAGATAATACACGATTATGCAGAGACGTAAACATAGCGCCATTTTGGACTAGAAGGGCTGTGTGACGACCTGCTGGGTTCTACTGCGCAGTATCGCCGCTGATTAAAATATCATGTGGATGGTTCAATCAGCAGCGTGAATAGCAGGCAGCCGTGTTTTGTAGATCTACCTTTGGTGCGACTTCCTGTGCAGCGCGCAATCGCAAACAGGGCTGCAAACACGTCAGCCGAAATTGTAAAACACATATTTTGCTTCACTATTCAAATGAATATATTATTTTAAAAGCTATATATGTGTGTTTATATATCATCCCGATGAATAATACATTCGATGCACGATTACATCTCATAAATAAGGTCACTCGGCGTTAAATAGGCGCCAGTCTTTGGTCGAGTTCTGATTGGTTGACGGTCGTTTCCTGTTGCAGCGCTCCTGATTTAAAAAGGCTTCGGTTAGATATTTTGGGGTCTGGTTCGCCATTGTTAAAAAACGTTTTCCGCAATGTTTCTTATAGTGATACTTTTTGATTAACACGCTTTTAGAACAAGGATTCCACATATCAAATCGGTGAGCTTAACGAAACATGAGTAAAACAGTAGTTAAAGTAGCGACTAACCGTAACGTTATCTAGGCAAGTAACCTTTGTGTTGACTGTGATGTGATGCTAGCTAATGTTAGCTTGTTATTAGCAGATTGAAGCTATCATTACTATGGTAAAACGCTTGATATTGCTTTATTTAAGGTCAAATCCGATACACTTTAAACCTACCTGTAAGAAGATTTCGAAACAATTCGCCTTAGCATACTGTCCTTTTACACAGGTGCTAAAATGTTATTGTCTAATGTTGGGCCTTTTTATCTTTGAGCAGTTCAGACATGGCGCAGCGTGTGGCAGTATCAGATGGAGCAAACAAGAAGGTTTCCAGGGTTCGGGTAGCGGTTCGTCTTCGACCCTACATGGGCACACAAGATGAGAAAAACGAGGGATCGTGTGTGAGAGGCCTGGACTCAAAGAACCTGGAAATAATCAACTGGAGAAATGCTACAGAAACAGTCAAATACAGGTCAGTGTACTCAGCATCTTGGCTCTTTTTAATGTTTTGTTTTTCTATAGATTGTCTTGTTAATGTTTTTAAATAATGTCCAACAGTTTTGACGTTTTTCATGGTGAGCAAACGACACAGCAAGAAGTTTTCCTCTCAGTGAAACCCATTCTACCACACATACTGACCGGACAAAATGCCAGTGTCTTCGCCTATGGACCAACAGGAGCTGGTATGTTAACACATTAATGCACTTGTTAACTGTTGCTTTTGTTAACTTGGCTGCATACAAAAGAATTACAGCCAGTGTCCCATTGATAATGATATAAAGTATGTGATATCATTAACTGTAGGGTTATAGTTGGGAATGGGTGAGCTCAAACTAAATATTATTAAATTACCAGCCAAACGGCTTTGATTTATAATGTTTTTTGGAGACAATATGTTCTTAACAGTCGCTACTTTTTGTACATACATTTCTTCAAAAATAATGTTTTGTGTGCTTCCTCCTTTCTTCCTCTTTCATAGGCAAGACTCACACTATGATGGGCACTTTGAATCAGCTGGGCGTAATCCCTCGAGCCGTTCGTGAGGTCTTTAAAATGGTGAACGCCAAGAATGAGGATGAAGGCTGGGACTACAGCATTAGCATGTCTTATTTGGAAATTTACAATGAGAAGGTATGAATTTTTGGAAGTAAAGTGTCACCTTTTTTAAAACGCTTATAACTCTCTTCTCCTATTTTTTTTGTTGTGGTTGTTTAGTAAAGTGCTTTTTTAAAGTTTACACTGAACAATCTATCAATCTTCTCAGGTGCTAGATCTTCTATCGCCAGGCTCCCAGGATTTACCCATCAGAGAGGACAAGGACAAAAACATCCTTATCCCTGGCCTCACTCACACAACCATCACCTCCTTCTCAGACTTTCACAAACACTTTGTACCTGCCAGCCTTAATCGCACAACGGCTTCTACCAAAATAAACCAGCGCTCCAGCCGCAGCCATGCTGTCCTCCTCCTCAAGGTTTGATTTGTCATCTGATCAACTCTGATCATTTATAATTCTCTTGACGAGTTGCTGTTTTCTTTGTTGAACTGACCTGCGAATAAGAATCCAGTGGATCATTAATATTAAACATGTTGTGGGCTTTGAGCAGTAAATCAGGAGTTGTTTATCTGTCGCTAAAATCAAGAAACAAACCGGTTTGTGCTGTTGATTCAGCAACCTTGTTGAGATGCAAAGCTGAATGCATGATGCTCTGATTACATATTTTTCCTTAGTACTTTTCCTTGACCTCAATAGGTGCTTTCTCACATACTTTTCCTTAAAAATTGTGGTTTTAAGAGCATCCGATAACACTTAAATAAGCCCATATAATTGTCTGATGGCGGGTGTAATTGGTGTGTGTCGTTTGCATGTTGCTAATTCGTGGAATTGAGGGACTACAATATTTGTTTTCTTTTAAAGGATGTCCGAGTCTAAACCCTGCTAAATTAGATGTGGGGGGGGGAGGAGAGGAAAGTAAGCATCAAGCACCTTTCCTCAGCAATTGGAAAATTAAACCAGCTCATAATTGCTGAAACTGATTCCATAGTCCACATTAATTAACTCTGTTAGCAACCTTCCTTGGACAACAAGACTATTTGACTCGGCCAATGGGTCACATTTATCCAAAAAGCCCATCTTCACCTCATGGACTTCCCTCTGCTCCCCTGTAGTTATCCTGTCTGACCTCTGTGTCTTTACCCCTTCTAATCTTGGTCTTTACAATTATTTAGGTTGTGCGAACTCAGCATGCGCCGCCTCACAGACAACAGACAGGGAAGCTGTACCTGATAGACTTGGCTGGGTCTGAGGACAACCGGCGCACCGGCAACCAGGGAATCCGCTTGAAGGAGAGCGGGGCCATCAACCTCTCCCTCTTCACGCTCAGCAAGGTGGTGGACTCTCTTAACTCCAGCACTGCCGTCCGTGTGCCCTACAGAGACAGTAAACTGACTCGGCTGCTGCAGGACTCTCTGGGCGGCTCGGCGCACTCTGTCATGATCACCAACATTGCACCGGAGTACAAATTCTACTTTGATACTTTTGGTGCACTCAATTTCGCCTCCAAATCTAAACTCATTGTCAATAAGCCCTTCATCTGTGAAACTGTGGCTGTGCCTGTGTCTGTGCTGCCAGGTGAGTAAAACTCAGTGTGAATGCCTTGACTTTTTAAAATTCTAATTCAGGGTTCTTACACCTTTTCCAAAGTCAAATTCAAGCATTTTCAAGGTCCATTTTCCAGCTTTTCAAGCATCTTACAGCTGCTGTAAATTACATATTTATATACACATGCTCAAATGATTATTTCCCTACCTCACATTAAATCAGATGTTCTTTATGCTATAAACAACCAAATGTGTGTTTCGTGATAGCCTTCTACACGAGGAGGAAAAATTAAAGAAAAGAAAACTAAGTTTAATATTTCTAAATTAGTGATCTGTACGTAGACTGGGCATCCCATATAACCTGGCTGAGCCAATATAAAACAATCAGCCAAATAACTTTTCAATACATTATTGATACTATTTTTGAGGTACTTTTAGGTTGGCAGTAAACATAAGTCAGAGGTAAATGGTGTACTTTTGCTCCACTAGATGTATTTAATACCTTTCAGTTACTTCACAGATGTGGATGAATGATGTGAAATATAACCAAGTGTTAAATCAGACTTTAGTTCCACCTGGAGTAAATCCACAAGCTACCCACTTACTGTAAAAC
>NW_011354080.1:7050-7813 GCF_000735185.1 Notothenia coriiceps | reverse complement strand
GAGTTTGCTATTCAGCTTGCTAACGTTAGCTTAAACAAACGTAACATGCAACGTTAGCCTAATCTAAAATGCTCTACTACGGCGTACCTTTCATGTGGCTCGTCAGCGCAGACTCTCGCATCGTTATTTTTGCAAACTTTGCAGGAGGCTACTCGTGGGCTTAACCCTCGGCTTAGCCATGGCTTGTATTTGTCTTCTGCTAGCCAACGCTCGTTGAAACTTCAACCTCCTGGCACACGGTCATCTATCACTCATCAGAATGCCCAGGTCACACGTAACACAAACACTTGCAGGTCGCGCGCATACCACGGGAAGGCTGCAGCGGAGCTGTTTTATGTAAAAGCGAAGCAATTANAGCAATTTATTGTAAAAGTAAAGCATTTACATTTTCAAGCACTTTATCTCAATTTCAAGCACCATTCCCAAAATTCAAGCACTTTCCCGACCTTGAAAACACCACGTCAAATTTCAAGCATTTTCAAGGATTTCAAGCACCCGTACGAACCCTGTATATGGCTCTCCCAGCTTGCACGCGGTTTGATTGGCTACTATGGCTAGCGCTTGTACTGTCAGATTTGCATAAACGGGATTTGATTGGCTGACGCTTCCAGCTCAGCTTCAAAAGTTGAACATTGCTCAACTTTTAAATCCTGTAAATCTTCATTTCCCCACAATGCAGTTCGGCGAAAAGCGCGGCAAAGTGACGTCACCCCCTTTCAAAGTCAGAGAAGCGTTGGAAGATTTTTTTTTTAAAGCTGCTGTG
>NW_011354080.1:0-7045 GCF_000735185.1 Notothenia coriiceps | reverse complement strand
GTAGGCCATCCAGTTATTTTAGCCGGGCCGGCTAAAATGATTGGTCGTGCTTTTTACAGCGCTACGGCTTCCAGAGGTTAATTTTTGTATGTATTTATTTTCAAAGCATTTAATATATTCATTGCTATCGGGATGTTAAGAGCATTCCATGGAATATAACAAAGTGTTTTCTGAAATAAATTACATACCCCATTGAATTATGACTGAAGATTGTCAGCCGTCTTCCTCTCCCTTGTTGTTCCTCGATACGTAAAGGCTGCAGCACCGTTGACAACTTCTCTCTACATATCAAACATACCGGTAAACCAGCATCGTTTGCTGTGAAAGCATATAACTCTGTCCATGCAGAATTAAATCCTGGGTTCCTCCGGTACTTTTCTTTTGATTTATCCATAGTTCGATCATCGAGCCGGGGGTCAGGTTATTCACCCGCAGGAAGAGGCGCTAGTGCGGGACCGTAGCAGGATGTGACGCATATTTTAGTTGACCTAATTAAAACCGTTTTGTTTTTTATTTATGTGTCACAGTATCACCTCAAAATACAAGACCAATTCAACCATGCAACAAAATATAAATAGTCCTACAAATACTTTTTATTTTATTTCCTTCTTTTTGTCGAAGCTCAAGGGAGCCAGAGCAGAGGGCTTAAAGGGCCGCATGCGGCCCGTGGGTTGCCGACCCCTGGTATAGTTCAATATTACTTGACAATAAATATTGTTTTTGAATTGTACTTTCTTTATTTGATTGGCAGTCAGTTGTTGATTACATGCAGACGTTGATAAAGCTGCAGGCTACTTCAATATANNTATATCACACTAATTCATAAAACAACTTAGACATTTTTATGTTCCGGACCTTTGCATGGGGAGATTTTCTCTAACTAGACCTCGTTGAATTTTAGTTGAATACCCCTGGTATAGAGGGTTGTTGTAGAGGAAGCAATGACGGAATGTCATCCAAAGCCAATAGGGTGCATCCGTGTTACATCCCAGAGGATGGTGACCAAGCGTAAACGGCGTTTTTATTCCTTCTAAACGTTTTTTTTTGTAGTTTTATTTTGAAATGCATTCCTGATGCTGGTCTTTCCCCTGGCTCTAATCGTGGCACTGCATCCCTGACTGATGCTGTGCCATCTTCATCTGAATTGCTTTGCCCTCTGGAGAACCCCACAAACAGTGTTGCTCAAGTGTACTGAATACTAAACTGTTCATTTCCCTTCTGCGTTCGTCTCCAGTGAAGCGGGCCAGAGACGGACAGGAGGCGGGGAGGTCTGGCACCGAGCCACAGAAGAAGAGGCAGAGGGAGGAGAAGAAAACCGAACAGGATGGTTCCCGGATTTCGGCCCATTTACACAGGTTAGAGATCACCCAAGCAAACATATTTGTTTAAAGCAATCAGACTTAGGAGAAGGGCACTTTGACTATGCAGAACATTTAAAATACTAAATCAAATCTGCAAAACACCAACTGGAAAAAAAAGGTGTTCAAAGATGCAAAGCAACTCTCTGCAGCTCTCCCTTTGGCAACATCCGCTGTGTCAACTGGGATCCCTTTTATAGAGAGATGCCCCAGCACTGCTTTCTTCCCATCTGTTACCAGGTTTATGAAGCTGCCTTTGTTTGTGAATATCGTCAACATGTATTGCTCGAGCTTTTGACTTGTGATAGCTTTTAAATCCCCATAATGGTCTTCCTTTGTTCCCTCTTTGTTTTTGTGCTTCTTCCTTTCAGTCCATCAGAGCCGTCAGTGATGGACAGACTGTTAGCTCTGGAGAAGCAGGTGATGAACGGCGGAGACAAAGATAAACCCGACGATTCTCGCAAGGAGATCCAGGTGAGCTCATCTACACCAAAACTTGAGTTTATCACCCTGGGTGTCGTGTTGCCCTGCATAAAATGGCTTTAAATGACGCATATCTGCACCTAGTGTTCTCTCTGTGTGGTTCACCAGATGCTGTCAGACCTTTACACTGATCAGTTGACTCTTCTTCAGGGATATTTGATAGCCAACTGTTTTTGTTTTTGCAGGCGCTCAAAGAGAAGCAGAGGGAGTTGGAGAGCAAGGCCATGCTGTACAATCAGGTGCTCGGTGAATTATCCGGAGTCAAACGGGAGTCGGCCTTCAAGAATAGCTTGGCTCCTCTGCAGAGGAAACAGTCGACTGCCTCTAAAGGCATCAAGCAGCAGGCCGTGGTCAAGCCCCTACAAGGTCAGAGGGAGCTCCTGGGGGGTAATGACCTGTTGCCACACTTATAAGAGTAGTAGGAAGTATAATAAGAGTGTAATCTAATGGGGATGAATGCGAAAAGTCACCATGTTAAGACTATAGATGTATTAAATACACTTCTCCCCCAAAATGACCAGATGCATATCATTTTTAAAGGTTACACATTAGTGCTAATTTAAGGGGTGACGTGTCTTTTTTTGTAATCCCCTTCAAAGAGGTTTTGCTCGAGAAATGACCTTGTAAAATCTATTCTCAGGTTTTGTCATCTTTCTGTTTCACTTAAGATTAGTCACTCACTAATGTTGAATCACTGGAGTTATTGATGAGCTGTAACGTGACACAAGACAACAATATTCAAGCCAGAAAACGTATCCAATGACGATGAGGAGGAATTCTTTTTAAACCCCTCAGCTGCTTGGAGAGTGAGATGGATACGGTGATGCCCGTCCCACACCTTTGGCTCCTAAATGGCAGTAGTCCCCAAACGAACATTAACATTTAACAGTTTTAAAGCCAACATTGTTGGAAAAGTGTTTTTTTCTTTCACTGTTCACAGATAATTGTGTAGCTTTAATTAATTTCTTGTAGTTTCCTCCCTATCAGTGTCCCAGCTCCTGCCACTTCAGACGAGTGCAGTCGTCAAAAAACAGTCCGTCTGCGCCAAGAAGAAAGAGAAGAAGCTCTTCGACCAGGTTGAGGTCAGCATCCGAGCGTCACTCTGCTGCGCTTATTAGCTTGACACATCAGCAACAACTGACGTAGCTTATTAGGTTCCATTTTGTTTTCTGACTGGACAGACATTACAAGATCTCCAATGTATTAGGTCTAAATTATTTAAAATGCCAATTGTCAAGTGTTCAAAATAACTTTTATAATTTATTTATCTCTTGTCCTTCAGCCTCCAGAGGGTAAGGAGAACTTCATAGAGAAAGGCTGGGAGTCCCAAATCGACACATCTGTGCTGGATATCTCCAAACATAAAATCCTGCAGATTCTGAACAGCGGCTCGCTCAAAGAGCTGAAGGGTCTGCAGCTGATCGGAGACAAGAAGGCCAAGCTCATCCTGGGCTGGAGGGAGATCCATGGCCAATTCAAAAAGGTTTGTAGAGAAAATGTGGAGCTACAACTGGTTCTACAATACCTCATACTTAAAGTGGACATATCATGCTATATTTGAATAATATATTGTAGGGCCATACCTATATAAAACATGTCTGCAAAGTTTTTTTTTCAAAATACCAAACAGATCATGCATTTTAGCCATGCCTCATTTCACTCTATTTGCTCTTTTTTTAGCCCTGTTTTTGCAAGGGCTGAATCTGAGAAGTCTTCTTCGCTGCTTTTGAGGCAGACTACAGCGCCACCTACAGGCCTGGCATATGTACTACAGCGCTTTTGAACGGCAATAGCCGTGGCTGTCTCCTCCTGATAGGTGGAGAGTTGCCCATATAGGCGGAGCTCCTCGTTTCTGACGTCGATATTTCAAGTCTGTATCAGATCCGTTGCAGCCCTGTTTTTAGAAATTTGGGTATGGAGGAAATGAGAAGGTTGTGTTTTCTGACACTTGGTGAGTTCCCTGACACACCGGGGACACATTCATGTATAAAAGACGTACAAGAGTGCATTTTGCATGATAGGTCCCCTTTAAGTATTTCTTCTGATTTCAGCTTTTCACTTATACGTGTTGACTTTATGTACGTTTTTTTTGCAGTTGGACGATTTGATAAAAGTTGAGGGTATGACAGGAAAGAGATATCCCTCTTTCATGAAGGTAAGCCAAGTCTTCAGTGCAATATTTTAATTTTTATAACATGTATTTCTTTTTAAAATACATATACATTTCATGACTATAAGTCCCAACAGGTCAACTCTGTCAGTATTTGCCTTGCCAGGGCTTATTGAAGTCAGTAGTTGCCTTGTGGAGCCATTTTCAACCCATGAAATGCAATTGTTTTGCTTTTATAATACATTTTATAAGAAATAAAAATATTGGGTTATCCCATAGCAGAGTGGATAGGGCTCTAAACACATTGATGCTAATGTGGTTATCTTTTGGCCGGACCAATTGCTGCAAGTCATGTTTCCTCTATATTTCCTTTCTCACTATGGCATAACAAGGCCTAAATAAATCTTGTCTGGTTTTAAAACATTTAACTTAATTGTATAAGTCATTGATGGCTAGGTCGCACTATTTCCCCTCTCTCTCAAATGAGGGCCTAGGCCCCTTGTCATGTCTCCGATATCTGTTTTTTATGTTTGTTCTTTTAATCTGTCTGTATCTTTTTAAATGCCTTTGTGATGTGCTGCAACCCATTTTCCCCTCGGGGACAAATAAACGAATACTACTACGTAACTGAAACACATTTTTAAAGTGTGCTACTTGACTTAAAACAATAAAGGTAATGCAAATGTTGGCGTTCTGAGATGGTGAATATTGTATCTGAATGCTTGGGCAGATTTTTTAGGGATGATCTTGTTTTTTGTCCGTTCTAATTTCTATTTTTTCATTTCTCTTTTTCTTTCCAGGCAAACATTTTGAGTGTCATGGGATATTGATTTTTCAACTTTTTTATTTTTAATAATATACCCTTGTCTATTGTATATAATCCTTTATCTGGCGAGTTTTTTTTTTGTGTGATATTTTTGTAGTTACTACAGTGTTCCAGCTGATGGCGCAATCCTGCTTTGTAATAAACCCATCACGTGACCCTGAATATTTGAGTGTTTATTTCATGATCATCAATAAATCAGAAGGTCACTCTCACATATGACCTAAGTAGTTGGCTCCTATTTCCGGTTTGATAACCTAATAGTGCTATTTTTTTACTGGAAGACCGGTTTTTATCATCATCGGATGTGATCCCAGCACCAGGGCATAAATACTCACTCAGAAACAGCGGTTGAATTTTTTGTGAGGTTAGGGGGAAACTATAATCCAGCCTCCGCCTCCTTCTCCCACAGCACGTAGTCTGTCAGATTTCACACACACACACACACACACACACACACACACACACACACACACACACACACACACACACACACACACACACACACACACACACACACACACTCCTCTCCTCCAGCCCGCCGTCCATCCATCCATCCCGCACACTGCGCTGGATCCAGGCTCCACACCACCGCTTCTCCTGCTTGCACACATAATATATCGGAATTTACACAAACGGCTCACCTTTGCTCACGCATCGTGGTTAAAAGATGTGTTTTTTCCGCGTCTGCTGATTTTTACACCTGACAACAACAATGCGTAAACCCTGCACGCTCCGGCTGTTTTGAGATTGGATTAAAAAGGTCAGTGTGATTTATGTTCCTTTTTCCTCCCCCGTTTCAATGTGTAGGTGTAAAACGCTTACTAAGAAGTCTGAATGCATAAACCCGATGCACGCTGCTTGTTTTGTTTTTTCTGCTTATCATGGCAATTTAGCCAGTGAATTCAAAGACGGGCATCAGGCTAATTAATCCCCCCTCCTCTTCCTCCTTTACTCTATCAGAGTATTTCTCCTTTGTCCTCATCCTCTTTTGCTATTTTACCTTTTGTTTGGTACCGGCAACCATATGCATTTTAGCGCCTGTGTACACATGATGAAATAATGTTATGTACACACCTGCACGGAGAGCCCTGCTGCTGCCTTTGTGCAGCTCGTCTCATTGTGAACTGCTTTCATTGTTACTTGAAGAACACGGTCTGCTTTATTATATAAGGCCTGATTTACAGGCGGACATGCGTGTCTTTTGTGTTTACCTGGTATTTATTTGAAAGTAAAACTTGATCGAGCATTTTTATCTAAAGTCTATAGGTGGATTTTAAATAGCCTTATAATGATATTTAGCCTGGATCCAAACTCTAAATAAGCTAAACCTAAATCATACTTTAGGGACTGTATGAAAGTATTTGGAGGGAGACTGATGGGAAGAATGTTCACTATTTTAACACGTTTGACCTTTCCAAGCATCATTTTTTTTATTTGGATCTCCCTTTGACTTACAAAATGAAGCAGCCTCCCCAATATCTGAATAAATAACATTTCATAGAAACATTTAAGATTTTTTATTTAAAAGTGATCCACTGATTTAGCATTGTACTTAGTCTTTTTTGTTTTCACTAATTTGCCTTTTTCAAGACGTGGCATCTACATTACCCACAATGCTAGTGGGCTGCCATCAGTTTGATTGGAAATCTGGTTTGTTATTCTAGTATCAGCTAATGCAGATTCCTCACAGCTCCCTCTGGAAGCCACAAAATGGGGTTTGCAAATGTTTATACAAATAGTGTTATTCCCCAAGACCTGTAAACAGGGTAATGATTCTATTTGTGGTGTTGAAAACCTTTTATATTAGCTCTTGTCCAAATTATCACACAACAACCTTTTTAACAAATATTCAAGCCATTCTTTATTCTGGTGCCTACTGTAGAGACAGTCACTGTCGATGAAACATTTATAAGTTATATGAACCCTTTCATGCATGAATTATGAAAACCTCAGTCAGGATTTTTTACCAAGTGTTTTTATTGCTCTCGGGGCATGAAAAACAAGATTTTAACTTTAGGTTGTTATTTATCTAGTTTTTTCAAATTTAGAAAACATTTATGTATGTGTCCACTCAGGTGGACAGTATTTGTTAAAGTTTCTACATTTAGAAAAAATGATAAAGATGTGCAAAATTAAAATTACATTATAATAACATAAGTATATTGATTTACGGCCCAAAGAGATATTGCAAATGAAGTGTTTTCAAAAACAACAGTAGCAGTAACAGTAGGAATTGTAGTTGAAATATAGCCAGTGATGCATGACGTC
>NW_011354079.1:0-5929 GCF_000735185.1 Notothenia coriiceps | reverse complement strand
CGCTCATACCTACTGTAGGCCGTGGAGTTGTGCTCTGCATACGGATTCCCCTTGTACACGATCTGCAAAACAAACAGAGAAACACATTAAACACTGGAGAAAATGCTGCTCCAAAAACAAGTTAAACAATAATGAAAACAAGCTGTTTTCACTTGAAATAAGTTCAACGATCTGCCAATAGAACAAGTGAACGTTTGCTTGGTAAGATTTCTTGAAATAAGAAGGGATGTTCAGATAAATCAGATCTTGTAATCAGCTGGAGAACTCATTTTGAACTATTTTTGACCTGAATAAGGAAATGTTGTTACAATATAAGCCGCAAATGCTCAAAAGCTTTCTGTTTTCTGATGTTAGTTGGTGATTTTCTAAAAAATATGTAAAAAAATACGTGTTTCATCTGAGATACAATTAAAAATAAGATTTTTGGACTTAAAGGTCACCTATCATGCTATTTTTAGGCAATAGCATAGGTCTCAGATATATACAAATATATAAAAAACATGTCTATGAAGTGTTTTGCTCAAAATATCAAACAGATCACCCATTCTAGCCATGCCTCATATCCCTCTATTTCACTTCCTGTTTCTAAAGTGCTGATTTGGGGTATAAAGCTTTGAATAAAAAGGAGGGGGCTGAGCTCATGCGGGACCCGGCAGCTACTGTCTAAACTAAATACTGCCGTGATGAAACGCCATATCATGGATTATCAAGGATTCTCTCTGAAACAGTATGGAGCTCAAAGGCTTTCTCTCTTGCCGGTTATACCACAAGGTGAGTTCCTTTTTACTTCCTGCTTCTTCACACACATGCTCTCCAGTACAGGTTAGCTCTGAGTGTTAGCGATGCTAATGTAAACACCGACCATATTACGTCCAAAACAGTCGGGCATTGTTTCTGATAGCAACGTTTCTGATAGGGCCGTGGGTCCACATTTCAGATATTACGTCATATCGGACGCAAATCTGGATCAGCTCCGTTGTTCCCCCGTTTTTAGAGATTTGGGTACGGAGGAAAAGAGAGAGGGGTTTATTTTCTGACGCTGCGTGAGTTCCCCGACACACCGGGGACACATGTTTATGTATAAAAGAGATCAAAAAGTGCATTTTGCATGATAGGTCCCCTATAACAGGATGATGCATTGTCTAAAAACAAGACCCTATATCTCACTGCAGTGTTACTTCTGAAGTTATTATGTCTTTTATCAGGAGTAGAGACATATTCTGACTGTATATTAGACTAAGATACCGGGCAAGATTTCGAGTTTTTGTAGTGAAGATGAATATATTTGAATAGGGTAAAAATAATTAACGTATAGATATCATGATGGAACTTCCCCAGGTGGTTACAGACATGAAGACAATACTTTTTTGTATTACAAGTTTTCTGAAATGTGATTTTTTAAATATGCAAATTAAGCATTGTGTCTCATTTGCAAACATTTTGGTCACAGAAATGTGATTATTGGATGAAAACCTGGTTCAATTTTTTTTTTTCATTTTGCGACTTGCTAGAGTCAAAGGCTTTTGCAAAGGGAATGTCGTTATATCATAAAATACTGCCATAAAAAGTATATTTTTTCTGCTTGTTTTTAGTAATAAAGTGTCAAAACACTGCCGGTGATATAAAGAGATGAACGTGGACGGTTAACTGTGTGTAAGTGCTACTGAAGTGGAGATTTGTGCTTAGAGAAGAATCCATATCTTTCAAAACAGCCTTTAAAGATATGGATTGTGAAATGCATACACAGCTGAATATTATAGGGTAGAGAAATCCCCAGATGCAAACGGACAAAAGTGGTTGAATAAATATGTAGTGTTCATTTTTTCTTTCCCCCAGTGTGAAAGAAAACTTTGGGTTATAGAAGCCTGAAATGTATCCGTGCATAAAAGATAAGCCCCTAGCCTGCTGTGCATGCTCCTAAAATACAGCTTCAGTGATATTGATATCAGATGCCAGCTTCTTTGAACACACCCTTTTATTCCTTCCTTTCACACCCAGCAGGAGCTCACTGTTTGTTCTCCTGATAACAAAGCCTGCAGTGTGAGGTTACATGTTGTCTCATAATGAACTGTGCTGAGAGGTAACATCCTGATCAGCGTGCACACGGAGCTAAGAGTCAACAATCATTAAAATATCAGTCAGCAGGAGAAGAGACACAGCAGGAGGTGACCACCCTCCAACACAAACAAAACAGAACATATTGCAGCTTTTTTTAATTTCCGGTTGAATATTCCTTTGATTTCTTTAGTTTAGTGTTAAATATTAAGTTTGCAATTATATAAGAATATTATATAAATCCTCACATTTGAAAAACTTGAAGTTGAGAGTATTTGAGATGTTTTGTTTAAATGTATGGCTTTAATTATTAAAGAGTCCTCTCCTGCTGATGTTCAGGTGTATATCAGTATGTAGTGTCTCTACTTTAAAGAGTCCTCTCCTGCTGGTGTTCAGGTGTATATCAGTATGTAGTGTCTCTACTTTAAAGAGTCCTCTCCTGCTGATGTTCAGATGTATATCAGTATGTAGTGTCTCTACTTTAAAGAGTCCTCTCCTGCTGATGTTCAGGTGTATATCAGTATGTAGTGTCTCTACTTTAAAGAGTCCTCTCCTGCTGATGTTCAGGTGTATATCAGTATGTAGTGTCTCTACTTTAAAGAGTCCTCTCCTGCTGATGTTCAGGTGTATATCAGTATGTAGTGTCTCTACTTTAAAGAGTTGGGCTATAAAGGAACTACAGCACGGTCACATGACTTCACGTCACCACCACTAGGCTAAAGGCGGCTAATGTTGGGCGTGATGAAGTTTAGTCGTCTCATTTAGACACTTGTTAGCAACCGCAGTTTTGTATTTACTGACATATTTTATCTTAATTCATTTGAACACCACACATAAAGGTATGCAAGAATAATTACCTGTCCCATGAAATCAGTGAAGAAGAGCATGTTGCAGAGGAAGGCGGTCCAGCCCAGCAGGTGGCTGACACACAGGTAGCGGTAATGACACGGCATATTCATTAACGCTTTCATCATCGACCTGAATGTCATCCTCTTCTGGGCCTACACACACACACACACACACACACACACACACACACACACACACACACACACACACACACACACACACACACACACACACACACACACACACACACACACACACACACACACACACACACACACACACACACACACACACACACACACACACGAATATGATTAATACAGAGCAGATGTTTCTCTCGTAGATCTCGTTACTCCTCTGATATTTATTTTCTAGTGTCACTTCAAGAGATTTGAAGATAAAAAGTTGTGTGTGGCACGAGGATCTGAAGAAGAAGGAATGAAAGGGTTGGAAGTAAAGATCACAAGGCAACATTAAGGGCTTTGTTCAGGGGCTAGAAACGGGTGAAGATGAAGCAAAAACACATATTCAGGCTATGATGAACGATACAAAGGCTGGCATGACATCAGAATTTTCAGCTTTCATACATAAAAGAAACCTCAGATGGTCAAAGGAAGCTAACTGGGCTCAACAGAGCAAAGGCAATTAGACGTTTTAAAGCAAGAGGAAGAAGAGTATTAATCAAACGTCTTTACGTGGCTTCAAAAATGAAGAAGATAATGAAAAAGTAATACAAATAAACTCAGCTCGGGAGCGTTGGACATATTGAGGGATGTTCAGAGGTTTTCAAAAATAGTTAATATTACAGGATATTTTCACACTTCAGGATGTTGAAGAGTCTCCTCTGCAGAAAATAACCAAATTAAACATTTAAAACACCCTCAGGATGATTGGGCAATGGTTCTTGCAGTAAAGGATTATTCTTCATTTATGTAGGTCAAGCCCAGTTTGGCTGAGATTGTAAAAAATGCATAAAAAACTGAACATTTTAAACACAGAAAAAGCATTTTTTTCAGAATAAAAGCCCCATAAGGTAACTGTATCCTAACGTGAAACGCAGGAAGAGGCATGTTTTCCAAAATAAAACCCCATATAGTAATGGTTGCTTTAGACTAGAGGAAGTTGAGGAAGAAGCGTGTTTTTGTTTTTGTTTTTTTGTACGAAAACCACAAAGAGTAACTACATGTTTTTCAAAAATAAAAGCACCATACAGTAACTTGAACCTTACAGGAAGCTCAGTAAGAGGAAGGTTTTTTTCAAAACAAAAGCTGTAGGGGTAACTATATATTTACAGGAAGCTGCAGAAGAGGCATGTTTTCCAAAATAAAAGCCCCAAGAAAATAACTATCTCTACAGGAAGCTGAGGTCTATACTTGTTTTTCAAAATAAAAGCCCCAGAAAGCAAGAATTTGAGGATTAATATTTTTTTTTTGGTAATCTTTCCTGTACAAACTCTTTGTTTGACTGCTGGGCGTTTGAGGTCACTGAGCATGTTTTTAATGTTTGATGTCTGATGTTTAATGTTTCAAAATAAAAGCACCCAGAAGATACCTCAAGAAAAGAAAATAACTATCTCTATGGGAAGCTCAGATCCATGTTTCTTTTTCAAAATAAAAGCACCAGAATATGAGGATAAATGACCTCTTTGTTTGGCGCTGTAAGTCACTGAGTTTGGTTCAGAGGGTAACTGTATACTATGCTTGTTTTTCAAAAATAAAAGCCCCAGAAAGCCAGAATATGAGGATGAATAACGTTTTTTTTTGCTATCTTGTCTTTACACACCTCTTTGTTTGGCTGTTTGGCGCTGTAAGTCACTGAGTTTGGTTCAGAGGGTAACTGTATACTATGCTTGTTTTTCAAAATAAAAGCACCAGACAGTAAGAATATGAGGATTAATAATGTTTTTTTCTTTACCCACCTCTTTGTTTGGCTGCTTGGCGCTGGAGGTCACTGAGTTGGCTTCCCCCAGAGCAGAGAAGGATCTGGGCCTGAGGTCTGTGACGGGTCCGGGTCCCACTGGAGAGACGGGTTCTTTAACCAACGCTCCGTAACCATTACTCTGAGTTCCCAGCAGGCGGAGGGCACTGGGTTTAGAGGGGCCAGAGTCTGAGGGGTCTTTATCCAGAGGCTGTTCAGGAATACTGAAGAGGTGCAGGGTGAGGAAGACTCCCCAGGTGAGCGCTGAGAAGAAGAAGATGACCTGGTACTCTGATCCCAGCGCCTCTCCCAGAACAGAGTGGCCCCAGTCCATCGCTCCCACCAGGTACCCGAACGCACCACCCAGACCTGGAGGAAACAGCAGAGATTAACACATGACAGATTATTTCTTTTTTATTCTACTAAAGTGATTTTATGGCTTGATATTTTGCATATTTTGGAAAGGGTTTAGATTTACCAATGTTTTTTGGTGATCTCGGAACAGAAACAGGTTTGTGTGCCCTGATTAACCTGGGGGCTGTGTTATCTGGAACCTTGTGTTCCTGGTAGGGTCTCCCATGGCAAATTGGTCTCAGGCAAGGGGTCAGACTAAGATTGGTTCAGAAGACCTCATGAAAGACGACACACGAAGTGAGGATACCCGGCCCGGAGGAAGCCCGGGGTCCCCTTCTGGAGCCAGGCCCAGAAGGAGGACTCGTCGGCGAGCGTCTGGTGGCCGGGCTTGCCACGGAGCCCGGCCGGGCACAGCCCGAAAAGGCGACGTGGGCAACACCTCCGCTTCTCCGTCCCGCGGGCCCACCACCTACGGGAAACAGCGATGGGGTCGGGTGCGCTGCCAGAAGGGTGGCAGTGAAGGCAGAGGGTCTCGACGGACCAGACCCGGGCGACAGAAGCTGGCTTTGGGGACGTGGAACGTCACCTCTCTGGGGGGGAAGGAGTCGGAGCTTGTGCGGGAGGTGGAGCGTTACCAGTTGGATCTGGTTGGGCTCACCTCTACGCACAGCGTCGGCTCTGGAACCTTACTTCTGGATAGGGGTTGGACTCTATTCTTCTCCGGAGTTGCTCAAGGTGTGAGGCGCCGGGCGGG
>NW_011354078.1:0-5029 GCF_000735185.1 Notothenia coriiceps | reverse complement strand
CTCTGGTCTCAAATATATACAAATATATAAAAAACATGTCTATGATGTGTTTTGCTCAAAACACCAAACAGCTCATGCATTTTAGAAATCCCTCATATCTGTTTCAGCCCTGTTACTGAAGTGCTGATTCTGGGTTAGTAGCTTCAAATTTAAACCCGACATTACGTCATGACGCAGCAAATCTGGATCAGCTCCGTTGTTCCCCCGTTTTTAGAGATGTGGGTACGGAGGGAAAGAGAGAGGGTTTTATTTTCTGACACTTGGTGAGTCTCCTGATACACCGGGGACACACCGGAGACACACCGGGGACACACACCGGGGACACACCGGGGACACACCGGGGACACACCGGGGACACACCGGGGACACACCGGGAACACACCGGGGGGACACCGGAGACACACCGGGGACACACCGGGACACACCGGGGTCACACCGGGGACACACCGGAGACACACCGGGGTCACACCGGGGACACACCGGGGACACACCGGGAACACACGGGGACACACCGGGAACACATGGGGACACATGGGGACACACCGGAGACACACTGGGGTCACACCGGGGACACACCGGGGTCACACTGGGGTCACACTGGGGTCACACCGGGGACACACCGGGGGGACACCGGGGACACACTGGGGACACACCGGGGGGAACGGGAGACACATGGGGACACACCGGGGTCACACCGGGGACACACTGGGGACACATGGGGACACACCGGGGTCACACATGGGGACACACACCGGGGACACACCGGGGACACACCGGAGACACATCGGGGTCACACCGGGGTCACACCGGGGACACACCGGGGACACACCGAGGAGACATGGGGACACATGGGGACACACCGGGGACACACCGGAGACACACCGGGGTCACACTGGGGTCACACCGGGAACACACACCGGGGACACACCGGGGACACACCGGGGTCACACTGGGAACACATGGGGACACATGGGGACACACTGGGGTCACACCGGGGACACATGTTGATGTAGAGAAGACATCAGAGTGCATGTTGCATGATAGGAGACCTGTAAGAACACCATCTGATCCCCTCTCCCTCCCCTGTGCAGGTGAAGGTGGAGGAGGAGGTGACGAGCTGTAACGTGAACACGGACCACATCTTCTACACCGTGTACTCCACCTTCGGGGCCTTTTACATCCCGACGCTGCTGCTCATCGCGCTCTACGGGCGGATCTACGTGGAAGCCAGGAAGCGAATCCTCAAGCAGTCGAGCAACAACAAAAAGCCCGGAAAGAGACTCACGTCGGCTCACCTCATCACCGACTCTCCTGGATCCGTGGCCTCCAGCACGTCTCTAAACTACGGGACGAACGACGCGTCTTCCTGCGACACTTCTGTGAGTCAAGTGAAGGTCACGGTGTCCGACGCGCTGCTGGAGAAGAAGAGAATCTCCGCCGCCCGAGAGAGGAAAGCCACCAAGACTTTGGGGATCATTCTGGGCGCGTACATCGTGTGCTGGCTGCCGTTCTTCATCTACACCCTGGTAGTTTCCGCCTGTGATTCCTGTTTCCACCCGGGGCTTTTCGACATCTTCACCTGGCTGGGATACCTCAACTCTCTGATCAACCCCATCATTTACACCATGTCCAACGAGGACTTTAAACGCGCTTTCCACAAACTGATCCGGTTCAGATGCTGCCGGGCGTGAAACCAGCCATCCTCTGTATGCCCGAGGGAATGCGCTGAGACAACTGAAATGAGATAAGATAATCCAATGTGTGAAATGTTTGCAGCAGCTTACAAAGACAAGGCATTGGACGTAAGAGAAATTAAAAGACTTGAAATAAACAATCCAAAATGGAAACATCTCAAATGGAAATTAAAATAGCATTAAAAAAGTAATGTGGAAATACAAACTTGGGAGTTTAAGTCCAAGAGAAGCTGAAATGAAATGTATGATGTCGACAAGTTGAAGTCAACGTTTCAGTTTTTTCAGTGGAACTGCGGTGCATTCGTGGCGGCCATCTTTGGAGGAAAGCTTCTATAGCTACAGCAGAGATCAATATGTATCAGCGTTTCCCGGTTTCGCATCCAAAAATCAGAAAGTATGCGTGGAATATAAATACCGTTTTTGCTCGTGCACGGATACACCTCAAAGGGGGTCAAATGTCTAACATCAGTGTCTAATACACATTATCTAAAGATTATGTGTTGCTTTTGTAATTGTGGGAATAATTATAATATTATATTAAACTAAATTGATGGCACGTTCCTATTCCTACACTCTGAGTACTTCTACTCTTACTCAAGAACAAGATCTGAGTACTTCTATTTTACTAAAGTACAAGATCTGAGTACTTCTACTTTTACTCAAGTACAAGATCTGAGTACTTCTACTTTTACTCAAGTACAAGATCTGAGTACTTCTACTTTTACTCAAGTAGAAGTTCCGAGTACTTCTACTTTTACTCAAGTACAAGATCTGAGTACTTCTACTTTTACTCAAGTACAAGATCTGAGTACTTCTACTTTTACTCAAGAACAAGATCTGAGTACTTCTACTTTTACTCAAGAACAAGACCTGAGTACTTCTCCCACCTCTGACTAGCAGACAGTTAGCTTAACTTAGTTTATCATAAAGACCGATAAGGCGACGTTTGGCTAATCCAAGCTAACCAACTGCTACAATACAAAAAATAACAGACTACTGAATTTCCAAATCGACCGATCAGAATTAAGTTGGGGCTTTGTAACACTGTTATCCTGCTGGTGGCATAGCACTGCAAACCATGTAAATAACACAGAGGCCTTGTCCCTCTCCTCAGTGTGAGATCAGAAACCTCTCCAGGCCGATGGTGGTCACCGTGCCCATCAGCTCACTAGCACCCAAACCTCTGCATCCTCCTGTTGGACCAACACCCAAGAGACTGAGTGTTTCCCCAATGACCAGTCCAGAACCCGAGCACAGCAGTGAGTATCACATCTGCTCAATGTATCAATGATACTGTTAGAGCAGGGATGTCCAAACTACGGCCCGGGGTCCAAATGCGGCACGCGGACCATTTTGAATCGGCCCTCAGCAAATCCAAAAAGTATAGTAGTAATATGGTCCACAAATGAAACTTGTGCTTGTCTTATATTGTACTTCTTAACTATAAATGTAAAAATATATTACACAGTAGTATTCATGTTAAAAAGACCACTTTTCAAATAAATTCAGTAAATTAAAGTTGGAAACATTTTCCAATGACTTATTTACATAACAAGCTTGAAATATATGCTTCATATTTTTCCTTATGATAATCAATCTGAGGCTTTTGTTTTAAGGGATGAGCTGACACTCACAAGAATAATTGACCTACATTTGATTTATTTTGCTAACTTATAACTGAACTTATGAGGCGATACACCTCTGAGCGGCCAAGCCCTTCGTATATTGTTCTGTATGTGGCCCTCGGTGAAAAAAGTTTGGTACCCCTAAAATAACTGTTGCTCTGTCTCAATTATTTCCTAAGTACACTGCCATGAAAATTGGTGCTGTTAGCTAGCCAGTAAAGGGTATGTTCGTGTTAGCAAATCATTACAGATTGCCCCATCAACCCAATAAGATTAATGGTGGCTTCTTTACGACACCAAGATTCAAGATTCAAGGCCTTATTGTCATGTGCACAGTAGCTACAGTGTAGATAATGAAAAACTGAAGTCACAGGCTCCTCCAACAGTGCAACATGAATATATGTAGGACATAAAACAAATAAACCAGATAAAAAAAGTGCAAGAGAATGATTTGAGATCTGCAAGTAAATACAAATAAAATAGAAATAGTGCAGCCTACTGTAGTGCTGCTCAACTTTTCGTCCGTTATGAGAGCACCATTCAGGTACTGATTGTGCATTTAGCCATATGTTGCATCGGGACGCTCTTTTGCACTGAACACAGCAACTGTAAGTACAAGAATACGCAGATTTAGACCAAGCACAAGTCTATTTTCCATCGGTATTGTGGGCTTTCCTTTTGATTTGATTTGTGTCTCCAGGCGCGGTAGAACAGACAGGAATGTTGATGGGCGCCGTCTTCATTGCCTTTGTGATGGGGGTCAGTCTGATGGGGGGCGTTTGGTGCATCTATAAGTACACAGGTAATAAGACCAGCTTCCTCTTGTCACTCAAAAACGTTGTCAAGATATATGTGTGTCCTTATTCCGGTGTCTTACAATTGAATTGAACTAATTAAAAGCATCAAGAAATCCATTTAAATCAATGTCACTGCTGTTGATCATGAGTAATCTGATTTATTTACTTTGTTATTTTCCATCTGTGGATTATTAAGAGACTATGTAATGATATATTTTAAAGGGGCACGGCCAGCATCACCTGGAAGAGAAAGTCACTTAACAGCCAACACTCGAGAAGGCCACACCATCTATAATCTACTGTCAGCAGCTGATCAGTCCTCCAGCTCCGTGTAGAGGTAAGATCTGATGAGGACGGGTATTTAACTCAATCCTATTTTATACCCCAAAGTCTGTTAATACGTTTTATTCTTTATGTATTTGGGGTCACATTATATTAAATGTACAGTTTTGCAAATCATATATTTCTAGAGACCCGAAAATGTCAAATAAAAATTAAATAAAAACGAAAAAGTACATTGGGGTTGTTTGAAATGACAAATATCTACACATGTATCTACTTAAACATATATGTTAATACGTTTTTAGTCTGACTGCGTATTGGACATTTGTGGCACAGGGAGTGAAAAAGTAAAAATAGATCTGGGGCTTGGGCTGCAGTCGAATAGTCCGTTTAGCTTAGGAACCTTCCTAACCGAGTGAAATGACCCGGAAGTCCCTCAGTGGCAGCCATGATAAGTGCCGTTCGAATTCTCTAGATCAGGGGTGTCAAACTCAAGGCCCGGGGGCCAAATCCGGCCCGCAACTTCCTTTTATGTGGCCCGCAAGAGCTTGCAAAGAATATAATACGTTTATTACACGGTTACATGCCACTTTACAGAAGCAGGTTGCCCATAAACTACATGTCCCACAAT
>NW_011354077.1:9047-18528 GCF_000735185.1 Notothenia coriiceps | reverse complement strand
CCCCCCGCTCTGCTGGCCCCCCCGCTGCCGGTCCAGCTCCTCCTGCAGGAGGCGGATCAGATCGTCTTTGGTGTCCAGCTCCAGCTCCAGATCATCGATCAGAGCGTCTCTCTGTCTCAGCTCCTCGATCTTCAGCTGCAGAGCCAGCTGCAGGTCCCTCAGAGTGCCTTTACACTGCGCCATGTACAAGTACACAAGATACTGCAGTACTACAGGAACATACACAAAGAGTATCAGCTGCAGGTCCCTCAGAGTGCCTTTACACTGCGCCATGTACAAGTACACAAGATACTGCAGTACTAAAGTACAAGTACACAGGGACTGCAGTACAAGTACACAGATATACTGCAGTACTACAGGAAAATACACAAAGAGTTACAGCTGCAGGTCCCTCAGAGTGCCTTTACACTGCGCCATGTACAAGTACACAGAGATACTTCAGTACAAGTACAGAGATATACTGCAGTAATACAAGTACACAGGGACTGCAGTACTACACAGGAGGAGAGGAAAATACACAGAGCTAGTTTTTTGGAGTATTTCCATGCAACCTTATATTCTTCTACTTCTACTTCTCAAAGGGAAATAGACACAGTACTTTTTTTATAGCAATACATTTATCTCTGACAGATTTAGTAAAACAAATGTATATGATCAAATACATCTTGTAAAAATATATGCGATAAAAGACAACACTATTAATAATAAAGCTAATAGTAATACAATGTTATAAATAAAAGAATACACATTAAAATGAACTTCTGGAAGTGTGTTGCACAACTAAAGCTCAGAGTGATATTTGATCCTGAATATTAAGTCTTTATCTGCAGCTTCACGGCATGAAATGATCGTTACTCACTTTTCTTTGAGAGTCCGGATCTCTGCGCGAGGAAGGAGCTCCGAGCCGTTTAAATCTGTCTGTTTCAATCTAAAGATATTGACTGTTCGCCTCCTGGATGGTTAAGAAGATACCGGTGAGTCCTCGGGTTGTTTTAAAGCAGGAATGATCCGCAGCAGCAGAAGAAGAAGAAGAGTCGGAGCTCCGCAGCTGATTCTGACAGCACTCCTACAAAGTAAAAGTCGCTCCGCAAGTTTTATTTTGAAGGTCTGTTCAGAATTCATAGCTGCAGCTTAAAGTGTACACACATGTAGTTAAAAGCAAGCAGACAATACATTAAAGTATATGCTATTATGTTATAGTCAAATTAAAATCAGAGACCATTAAAACATTTGTATTAATTCATAACAAGCAAAAATAATATTGATATGAATCATTATTATTATTAATAGGGTTTAAACTGTATTAAAAAAACTATTATGACATATGTAAATGTCACTTATTTTTTATGTGATGCATAAAGTACTTTTTGCTAATGTTATATATTTTTTAAGGCAATTTATTATCGTGGTATCGCTGCTTTTATTTAAATAAGTCAAATAATCTGCAGTGTTTTACTGTACTAAACATATATTATATTCATTAGAAAAATATTAAGATTATCTCATTATTATCATTACTGTTATGATAATAATGATAATATGAATAATCATATTTATTATTAATATTCCTGGCTGCAGTACCGCCCTCCGCCGCTCCGGGGCAGCAGCGCTTCATTAGTTAAATCTCCAACCGGAAGTGCTGCTTTATTGACTTTCTGTAAACAAACACGATGGCGGCGACGGACAGAGAAATGAATCCAGAACCGGAGAAACTGCAGTTGTATCCTTTAAATCTGCTCATAATGTTAATATTTAAATCTTATCTGTAGTGCAAAGTCTTCTTCTAGTGTTTACTGGTTTAAACAACGCCCTGTTAGCTTTCCTTCATGAGCTTAATGCTACATGTTTCTGTTAGCTTCGCTGGGATTCATGGAGAATAATATATCATGTTTGACTTTAATGAGTATTTAAATCTAAGTGTGAGATGGATCTGACTGGTTCTGAAACGGGGTAAGAGGGTCTGTTAGTGAGCTGAATGTCTGAATGTTTTATTAAAGCTGTTATTACAAGTTCATTCAGTTTATTGCCATCTATTAGGGGTTTATAAATAAAGAATGAGACTTTGTGTATTAAAACCTGAAACACCGTCTAATCTCAAGTAGGCTTCCAAAAGAACAAAGACAAGCAATAAGCTCAGACATAGAGACAAGACAGTTAGAGATATGGAAGTCATAATAATAGATTTGATGTATATAGGCGCCTTTCAAGGCTCTCAATGTCGCCGTACAAGGAACACAAAAAAAAAAAAAAGACGATATAATCAATCAATAGAAAAGTTAGTAAAATGTTGCTCATAATAATAATATATTTAATTTATATAGCGCCTTTCAAGGGACCCAAGGCCGCTTTACAAGAGTTAAAGACAGACAACAAAACAAATAATAGGTAGTAGGAGTGGAAGCAGGGGGCTGTGAGAGGTCATGGTGAGGGGTGGAGGAGGTCCGCCGAGTACTGGGGGGCGAGGAGAGAATTGTACGTGAGGAGGAGGGGTTTGTACTGAGAGCCAGGGAAGGTGGATTGAAAATACTGCAGAAGTACATGTTGCTGAGCACCTAAAGTACACTTGGCTGATTAGACGAGTAGTTAGCTTATGTGTAACGGAGCGTCAGCAAAAACAACAACAAAACAAAACAAGGCATTGCACATAAGTAGAAAAAAACAATACTAGAATTCAAGCTTCTCAAAATAGAATGAAAGCATTATTAAAAAGTAGAAAATACACAGTAGACCGTACCGTATGTCTAATTTGAATCGTGTGGACTCTTATCTGTTGCTGCTGTGGCTCCTAGATGTCCCTACTGGGGGTTAAAAGGTATTTGATCTTCATGTTTGTGATGAAGTTAGTTGTTTGTAGCCTAAGCCCCGCCCCTCAGCCGGCTGGACGTCCCCTTCCCCTCCCCCAGAGACGCCTCCATCGCTCTGGGCTCTCTGTCTCCAGACCGAGAGCCCAGGAAGGGAGGGATCGACAAACAGCTGATGGTGACGGACAGGACGCTGACTGTGTGAGGAGACACACACACACACACACACACACACACACACACACACACACACACACACACACACACACACACACACACACACACACACACTCTAACCTCCTCCTTCTTCTTCTGTGTTTCAGGAGGTGGAGTGCTGACGAGGCTCGGATCCTCCGGGTCTCTGTGAACTCTTTCCTGGATAATCTGTCGCTCGTCCTGGAGACCATGCAGATGTTTGCCCCCCCCGCCTCACAGTGACACGTACACACACACATACACACACAGCTGGATCCTGAGAGGACCGTTTGAAGGAAGTGTTGGGAAGCTTCACCTGTTGGACGATTTCTATTTAAACTTCTTTTGTAAGAAAACAAATAAAAAGCAGCTGATCAAAAATATATCGTTTTCACTGGATCTGAAACAAGTAGTTTAATCTGAGAGTTGTTTTTTTATCATCAATGAATGGTTATGTCTATAAGATTCCAGAAGATATTGAAAAATGTCAATCCCAGTTCCACAAAGTCCAAGGATTGAGTTGAAATGTCTCTTAATGACTAATTAAATAAGATAGAAGTTGCGGATGACTTGTCGGATAGTAACCTCTTATGCTGCGTTCACACCGGACGCGATGCGATTTGGGGGTGGCGCGATTACATGTAAAGTCAATGCAGAGACACTTGTATTGTATGTACTTTTTAAAAGACGTTGGTAGGTAGGGAGGTAAAGATTATATAAATGTATGCAGCTCAGCCTCCTCTTTGAACAAACAGGTCATGCAGAGCAATTATTTTACTATATTATTTACCATAAATCAGTGGTGTAGTGGTAGTTGGACGCGGGGGATCGCCGTCCCCTGCGTCCAACTACACGAGTCTTCGCAGGTCCGGTGTGAACGCAGCATTAGATACAGCAGAAGATAAGCAGGTTGGGCCCACTAAATCATTTTGGATCTGGGTTGTAACAATAATGACATATGATATTGGGGGTCATGCAGAGTAATTATTATATATGATATATGATATGGCACATGCAAAGAAAGTTTTAAAGAAAATATTCCAACAAGAAGAAAACCATGAATAAATATCCAAATAGCTTTCTGGATTATTAAAGTAATTTTATTGTTTTTTTGGTCACATAGTAAACAACATGTGATACAGCATTAAGCATGGATTTAAGGAAAGTGGCAAAATACAAAAATGGGCAGAATTCTTAAAAAGCCCCCACAAACAGTGTAGGGGAGGCAGGTAGGAGGGAGGGACGCAGGTTACATGAATGAATTACAACTCAAATAAAACAAATCCTTAATGATATATAATAAGCGCAAAACTTGATTACTAAACTACAGCAAATAGGACATCATTTAATCCTTCAACTTCATAGAAAAACTTAGCAAAATTCTTATGAAATAAAAAAACATTCGTTAATTACAAAAATGTCAAAATACTTGAAAAATCCTGAAACACGAAAATCGTTGGAAGTATTAATTTTTGTTTTTAATTTGTATTATAATAGTTTTTAAGCCACATTTCTGGCTAAACTTCTCACACCATTTGATAAAACTGAGCTTTGAATGCTTGTTGAAATGTGTGAGTGAGGAGGTCTTTGGAGGTGCTCCTCTGCTCCCGGAGCTCCTTCCTCTTCTGCAGGAACACCCAGGTTATCCAGCTCAATGTCCTCCTGTCTACCCCGCCTCCGCCCCCTGGTGGCCTGGAGAGACATGACAGCACACACTGAGACTTCCTGCATCACTCCTGTTCAATAACACACACTGTTTCATTCAGTCAGTGGAACAACAACATGTTTCAGTCCCTCATCATTCAGTCAGTGGAACAACAACATGTTTCAGTCCCTCATCATTCAGTCAGTGGAACAACAACATGTTTCAGTCCCTCATCATTCAGTCAGTGGAACAACAACATGTTTCAGTCCCTCATCATTCAGTCAGTGGAACAACAACATGTTTCAGTCCCTCATCATTCAGTCAGTGGAACAACAACATGTTTCAGTCCCTCATCATTCAGTCAGTGGAACAACAACATGTTTCCGTACCTTACAGTAGAAGTAAAGGCCGACGGTCACCAGCAGCAGCAGCAGAATCAGCGGCAGGACGACGGCTCGGATGATGAAAGGTTCTGGATCTGATGGAACACATGGACAGCATCACATCAAGAGTCAGCAAACACTCTGTCGAGACCTGAACCCTGAAATCACTGCAACATGGAGTCGTTTATAATACATAGCTGTATTAGTTACATTAAACTGATAGCACTCATGTTGATACTCCAATATAAACTAGAACTGATTAGACAATCAACCAGTTGCTGTGGAAAAATATGTGAAGGAATAATAAGTTGTCAGGAGTCTGGTATCCTTATGAACTGGATATGTTGTGGCGGCTAAAGCGTCATCTTCAAACACTTGGGAAGAAAAATAAAAAGTAGTCTTACAGAAGAAGACTCTAGAAGTCAGCAAACACTCTGTAAAGACCTGAACCTTGAAGCCACTTAGGCCACATATTAAAGTCTCTCCAGAGGCCACTGGAGAGACTTTAATATGTGGCCTGACATGTTTCCAGACCGTAGGAGAAGCTGCTGTATCTCTTACATCCAGCAGTCAGTATTCAGGTCCAGACTATAATGTAAGCTAGACTTCACTGGAGAACCAACCGAACAGTGAGCGGACTTCATAAGTACAAACAAACCACCATAAAATACTACCCAAAATTTTGTTTGTTAATAGATGGTGCCCTGTCAAATTTACGCAATTGCAAAAAAAGCCCATTATCAACCCCTACGCACCCTCTTTACGGGGCGTCTGGGTACGAGTGTCGGCAATAGTTTGGAAAAAGAATGAGTTACTCGCCGCGCGTGATTAACAAAAATGACAAGCGAACACTCACAAACACACGAGTCCGTACCTCAATCCGCAACGAAGAGCGACATAGCGGCGTCTCCCGGAGCAACGACGCTAGACGACGGCCTCCTTGCGCCTGTCCGAAGGCGAGGAGCGGTCGTCTAGCGTCGTTTGCTCGGAGAGTGAAAGGGCTGGTTAGTCTCGTGTGACCGGAGTGTCCCTCCCCCCGTCCTCGAGGTTGTCGGTACATTCTGTCTCTCACTTGAGTGTCGTAATGTCTCTACGGACCGTACTCTTTGGTTAACACCTCAAACGCTTGTTAACTTGTGTAGCATGTAGCATAAGAAATCGATCTGGAAGTTGGTTACCTTGACTACTAGTCACCTTCCGTACCCTGGAAAATTATTCGAGGGAATTACGGAGAAAGTAAGAAAACAGAAAAAAAGTTTCGGAGACCCGAGAATGTACCGTACACAATAATCAAATAACAGCAAATTACACTTACTTGAGAATTTAAAACTTTACTTTTTATTGGTCGATTTTTTTTATGTCGAAGGACGTGCGCGTGAGGTTGAACACAAATAATTAGTTTGTTTATTTATTTTGTGTTCCTATTACCTACACAATAACGAACGTCGATTTATTGACACGACAGCACCAAATCTTTTACTTGATGTCTTTAATCTTCCGCTTTTTTACTACTTTGTTATGTCTAAAGTCAAAAGACGTGGGGATGAGAGGGCTATTGACTGCGTTGTTTTCAGGATGGTACACTTAAGTTAATTTATTTCTTACTATTTTTGTTATTCACACCGGAACTATAACTCAATCTTTTTCCCAACTATTTGCGACACTCTTACCCTAGACCTCCTCCTCGTAAGCGGCGTAGGGTTGATCCCGCCACTGGCTTATAGCCGGTGGCTTTTAATAGCCGGCTTTAACAATTTTTCCGGGGAAAGCCGAAAGCCGTGGCTTTTTTACTAGTGGCTTACAGTCTCTTGTCCCAATGCAACTAGTATGAGCGTATAAACAGGCCCACAAAACTAAAGTTCACCACCTCATTAGGGCTTCACCACTTTCAGAACGTCAATGTGGGGAGCTCTTTTACAGTCGACTTGAGCAAAATGTTTAGCGTTAGGTCGCGGAGAAGAGAGACGTATAAACTTTATAGAAGGTTTGTCGTCTGTACAACCGACACTCGGTCGGGCGCGTCGTACCAGCGTGCGGCACGAACAGCGGCGCAAAACATAATGCAGTAGTGTTGTTGTGCAATCCAATGGTTTGAATATCCACGTAAAACACACAACTTCCGGACCGAACAATGTCAGAAATTAATGTGATGAAAACAATCCGGATGACCAGATCTACAAATACGTCAAAATTTCGTGGAACGAAACAAGACTTACGTGGAAACAACATCAATAGGGATGTCTCTTTTCTTTTACGTGAACTGAACCTAATTACATGACATACGTAAGTTTTCACGACCTTATTTACAAAATATCTGGGTATTATCACTAATAATAAATTCGATTCAAAAACGGTATTTAGTCATAAAAAGGTATTCAGTCCGTCGACTTGTTGTAACCATTTTTTACATATGTAAATATATATATATATATATATATATATATATTTTTACATATGTAATATTATATATATATATATATATATATATAATATAAAGATAATTATTAAAGCCTGGAAAGCCGTAGCCAAAAAGCGGTTTGACAAAGGATAAAAGACCATAGCCAAGTGGGTTCTTAATGGGTAAAGCCACGTGGGGATTAGGGTTGGCAGATGATGTATGCAAGTCCCTTCGAGGATACAGTTTCAGTCTACCCTACGGGACGGGCAACTTTGAGCTGCCGATTTCCGGGGGACACAACCTTTCACCTGCCTTGTCCCCTGGGACTGTATAGCAGTGATATTCCTGCTCAACCCTATCTCTTACACAACCAAGTAGAAGAAAATAAGACACAGAACTGAGAGAGTCAAAAATAAGAAGACAGGAGACGTCTGAGACAAGTCCGACGACTCCCCCTTTGGTCAGACACGAGTCCATCTGCCTCCCACTTTGAGATTGGTCGTATTTGGGCAGGAGGGAACCAGGAGTCACACACTCCCGACTCTTGAAACTGGTCTCTACGAGTTCCACCAGACGTCCGTCGACCCGACACCCCGAGGAAGTCAAGGAGGTCCCCGCGAGATACCTCTGTCCCTCCGAGGTTACACCTGGTTTCTGCCCCAAAAAAAGGTCGACACCTCGGTACTCAAGAACGAGAGGAACCTGACATCGAGTCCGCGAGTCTCTCTTTGTGGACGGGGGGACCGTGTCGACAATCGGAGTGGCGAGTCCCATCTCTCCTCGCACACTAACCAAGAATGAAAAGTAGTTGAGTGAATAAGGAGAGAGCTACTGAGAGAACAAAGAAGAAGTCTCCGGACTACTCAGTCCTGAGCTCACCCTCCTCTCTCAGCGACACGCTCTCTGGACCTCCACCGTTTAGCCTCCTTTACTCTGGTAACCAGATAATGAGAACAGACCTGAGACCTCCGGTGCGTTTACAAAAAGACGTCTCTGACCTGACACCGAGACGACAAAGACACCTACCTCTTTCCTCAGGAGTCTCTCTGGATACACCAACTAGTCTATGATGGACACAAGTCAGACAACTAGACGAGACTCCCTGACACGTCTTAGTCGAATGAGATTAATGTAGGACAGAGAGAGGACCGAGTCCATTTCGGGTACCTGTAATAGATACTGTAGTCCAGTAAAGAGAAAAAAAGAAGTAGAGAGAGAGACAGAGAGAGAGAGTGGAGAGAGAGAGAGAAGAAGAGAGAGAGAGAGAGAGAGGTCTAGACGCGAAAGTCGGTTGTAGAAGACACAGGAGTAAGCTAACTGCCCCAGAGGTCCCGGGTCGTCGTCCCCAAGGTCACAAGTCTCCCGAGGTGGGGTGGGGGGGTAAGTGGTAGTCCGACGAGGGTAGGTCCGGAGTCATGGGTCCCTCCCGAGAAAGGTCGCAGTTGAAGTGGAGGTGAGTTGAGTCGTTTGTGGATGATGAGGTGACGGGTCGACAGTGTAGTGAGAGGGTGAAGGACAAATGAGGACGTCTCGGGCCGCGGTGGTCCTTTGATGTCGACACAAATAGTGGAGAACAAAAAAGAGTATTGAAGAGGAGACTCTCGGCACGCACGAGAGGCAGTGGAGTGGCGGTGTCCACTCGACAATTGTCACATTTCCGATATATTTCATACCATATATATGTCGCAAGAACAGGTCCAGGTCTTGGACCTGGACCTTGACCTGGTCTTGAGACTCACTAACTACCCTCAGTGTGTCTCACATATCCCCGCCCACCCGCGGACGCAAGAAGGATTTCCAGGTGTTTGGTAGAGGTGATAGAACTCTCGTAATTCGAGGTCCAACCAACAGGGACGGGGTCAGTGGTCTACTAGAGACAGAGGTTGGACATCTGTCTGAGCAGGGTGGTCTCTACTCAAGGCTACCTTCCTCCTCCTTCACTTCCCGGTACACTGTCGTAGTAGATGTCTAAGACGACGCGAGACATCGCCTTTTGACGTCCCCACTGTACTGTAGTTCGCTGGGACCTAGTCTTGGACCTGGTCTTTGGTGTAGACAG
>NW_011354077.1:0-2022 GCF_000735185.1 Notothenia coriiceps | reverse complement strand
ACGAAGACTGCTGCTCCGGGGCCGGCGAGTCAGGCGGGAGTAAGCTAGTGTCCACAACGGAGGGTAACGTGATGTCCGCATCTGACCTGTTGCTATTGTCTGCAGTAGATGCAGTGTTGCTGGCGTTTAGTGATGGTTGCTTTAACCATTTTCGTATAAATGATTATCCACAGATCAGATGTGTGTCACTGCTGTGGAAGCACTTTGGAAATGATGCACGCGCAGCGGAGCAGATCACGCGCACCTGACACAATTTGTTGTTTGTATTTTTCGCTACGTTCTCTTTTTTGAATGGTTGCATAACGTTCAACTTCCCCGAAGATCTCGACGCGAAGCCTGAAGGGTAAACACCAGGTTTACTAATCTACCCGCACAATTTGTCCGGTGTCGGAATGTCTCGCTATGTTAGTACATTCTTAAAAAACAAAACACCATTTAATTTCGGGTTAAAATGTGTTGTAACTACGTTACTGAGCATTGTAACGGGTAATATATTACCCACATTTCATTAGTAATGCGTTACATTACTTCGTTACAGCAAAAAGTAATAAATTACTGTAACTCCGTTACTTTTGTAACGCGTTACACCCAACACTGTTTCTAATACATGTAGATAGTGTTTCTAACTGAACGTGTTAAAGAGACTCTGATGTTCAGGCTGATGTGAGGCTGCAGATTTTGTGCAATACGCTGCTTGCTCTTATGGTTGTGTCATGTGCCTTTAGAATAAGGTTTTTAAAAACATTTCAAAGTTATACATAATTCATAAATAAATACAATATTTGTTTTGTTTCAGAATCAGAATACCTTTGTTAGTCCAGAGAGGAAATGTACATGTTACAGCAGAAAAGAGCCAAAGACAGCTTCATGTTAATTAAAGCATGCATACAAAAAAGTATTAAAGCAGCCAGGTATATATTGCACAGTTATTAACGGCATATATATATATTTATTGCATATATTGTCTTTTCACTTCTCTAACGATCACCAGATTTAGTGCTCTGAATGTCAAACATTTACATCTCACCATGTTCGAATCACAAATCAAAACCCACTTTTCCAGAAACTAATTGAATCTGTCATTAATGTTGTGTGTTATATATTTTAAGTGTGTTGTTTTCATTCATTGTTACCGCATAAAGTGTCTTTGAGTTTCAAGACAAGCGCTCTATGAATAAAATGCATTATTATTATTATTGAATTAAGCTTTCCTAGAGTTTGTCGTTGGATTTGAAGACGTACGAGAATTTGTAATAGTTTGAATAAAATGAACTTTAGCATTTATGGTTTTCAGCTGTAAACAAACACGGATCTCATGGAGAGAACATATTGCTCAAAGATAAATAAATAATTCAACACATTTTATTCGGGTAAAAAAACACAAGAGACGTCAACATTAATTTCTTATCAAAAAGGATTTTAATTGCAGTTTGACTTCCTCTCGCGAAAACAGCAGATTATTTTTAGATGTGAGTTTGTTTGTAATCTTCAGACAGGATGCGCTTTCTGTTACAGGCTATTCAAAACTTTATTGATATTCACACTGACACACACTGCAGAGATTACACTTAGAGAACCAGACTCTGATTCTCACTTTCACATCAGAACAGAATACAAGTCATAACTTTAGTCTGTGATATTCTTCTTCCTCCTCCTCCTCCTCCTCTCCTCCTCCTCCTCTCTCAGGTTATTTTCTTGAATCAGAAGTCATCATCGTCGCAGATGTCGAGGTAAACGTCGAAGGCTTCTCGGTTGCAGTTTCCATCGGGGGTGAAGACGTACTTATGGAAGGTCCCGTCCACACATATGGCTGCAGGGAGACAAAGAACTCTTTCAATAACAATACATCATAACAAAAGACTGTTTTTGAGCAACACTGAGGCCCTTCTCATTTCTCTAATCCCCCTCCTCGACTCCTTGACTCCTCGGTCCTCCGGTAGTGACCCGGAAATGGATTTCAGCGCGCCATGTTGAAGGACATCTCATTTCTCTAAATGCACATCGAGGACCGAGGATCGAGCG
>NW_011354076.1:12717-24941 GCF_000735185.1 Notothenia coriiceps | reverse complement strand
CCAGCTGCTGCAGGAGACTCTGTACCTCACAGTTGCTGTCATGGATCGATTCCTCCAGGTAGGAGCGGTCTAAACTGTCTTTTCTTTGTGTTTTGTGAGCTGTTTGTAAATGTCTGCCGCTGTGCTTCAGGTCCAGCCGGTCTCTCGCAGGAAGCTGCAGCTTGTCGGTGTGACGGCCATGCTGGTGGCATGTAAATACGAGGAGATGTACGCTCCAGAGGTGGGAGACTTCGCCTACATCACAGACAACGCCTTTACAAAGGCTCAGATTCTGGTGATGGAGCAGCTGATTCTGAGGGCCCTCAACTTTGAGCTGGGACGCCCTCTTCCTCTCCACTTCCTGAGACGGGCTTCCAAAGTGGGAAACGTAGGTTCTTGTAAACATTTACCACGGCAATATCGTCTGGGCAATGTTTAAGGACTATATTGGACAATGCTGTGTAGAGCTACAGTATCTATCAATCATTTCACTGCGTGTTCTCAGTTTGACCTTTTTATAAAGAGCTACCAGTGATGGCTTTTTTTTAAATGTATTTTAATTTTAATTGATTAGGTAATTTAAAGAACTCATTAATTCTAGATTTGTCCTACGGGAACGAATACTATAAACAATCTTTGAGATTTTGTTAACATTTTTAATGAGATTTCACTGGTTTGGATGATTGTGCCTCAGTCTGATGTAGAGAGACACACGCTGGCCAAGTACCTGATGGAGTTGACGCTCCTTGACTACAACATGGTGCACTATCGGCCCTCTGAGATCGCTGCTGCTTCTCTGGCGCTCTCCCAGCTGCTGCTGGTAGCCCTGCCCTGGGTGAGTGATGGCATTTGAGGGGCGTCTACACTTACATTTTTTAATTTTCCTGATGGTAATTTTTCTGTCTTGTCTCAGTCTCCTCAGCAGCAGCACTACTCCACTTATGACGCCGCTCACTTGAAGCCCATCATGCAGCACATCGCCAAAAACATAGTGATGGTCAATGAGGGGAAGACAAAGTTCCTGGTGAGTTGAACGACCAAGTATAAGCATTAAAGTTTTGATTTGTAGTAAAATAAAACCCTTTTTCCTCTGCAGGCTGTGAAGAACAAGTACTCGAGCAGCAAGCTGATGAAGATCAGCCTCATCCCTCAGCTGAACTCGTCCATCATCAAGACCATGGCGGCCGCTCTGCTCAGTAATCCTTGAGAACTTTTACATCATCAGTGGACGTTTCACTTGCACTTTATTTAATATTGATTACATTCTGTGGATAAACTATAGTACTTTTTTTTAATAAAATCTTTTAAACATTTTAATCCAAGCATTGTGGTTTTGTTCATAGCTTGTGGGAGAGAAACTCCCTCTGGAGCGAACACGGGTAGCTTAACATTTGCAGACTAATTACATGCACAAACTTGTATAACACACTGCAGGAAAGAGAACCCAAAAGGTATAATGGGGCGGCCCTTTCGGAGAGCTTTCACTGTTTGTAAGCCAGTTGTTCCCAATAGTGGTCTTGTAAGATGACAAAAGGCACTTTTTTATTTTTGGAGAGGAACCTTAACTCCAAAGGGGTTTTGAACGGGACTTAAACACTGAACTTTGACACCATCTGATCTGCGTTGCAGATCATTGCCAGATGCAGTAGCAAATCCTGGCATTTTTGTATTGTGAAACACTAAATATTGTGACATGCTAAATAGAATGTAATAGACTTGTCTGACATTGATTCGAAGCTCTCCAGTCTATACACTTAACAGTTCAGAATTTCATCACTGAATGGATCTAGAAACAAACAATGGCAATGTGATCCAGTGTTGTGGTTGCAATATCTTAGGAATGCATTAAACAAGGACTTTAAACATGTGGAACAATGATTAGATTTTGGTAAACAAGGGTCAGTGACCTCTAAACACAATTTTTGCCCCGTACTCAATTAATTTGCCAATTATGACAATTTCATACACATTTTTTTCATTTGGGACAGGCAGGGTCTGGAACTGCAACCGGACTGGTTGGCACACTCAATCCTTACACTGATTTATTATACAACCATCCGTCGTAGTACTCCACTCCTTGAAACAGTCTTGTGTGGAATCAGTGGAGTTCCCCTTTTAGTAACGCTCAAGTATCTGGGAACTTCACTCTGGCAGTGACATGTGATGTCTCATTTGTGGTTCAGTAGAAGAAATGAATGAGGCCACTGTGATGCAATGTAACCCTTACTGAGAGAATGAATCCCAAGTGTGAGGTCACGGTGTCGTTAATCCACAGCGTCACTCATCTGTTATGAAACCATCTGAAGTCCAGCGAGAGAAACTGTCTTCTGTCTTTTGCTTTGTCCAAAGTGTGCAGCAGCGTCACACATTACTCACAAAGACGGTTAGCTCACGCAGAATAACGCCATTTATAGTCCCGCGTTCCCTCGCACACTGTGCCCGACTGACTGTGCTGGTGTGTGGAGGAGCATTGTACTCGCCAGACTGACCCTGACTTCACCACCACCACCCTCCTCCTCCTCCACACTGACTGAATGGTGCTGAGCTGCTGCAACACAACAGACATATTACATCTTATATATAGAAAGAAAGCATGTATTTTTTATGCAAATAGAAAGGGTTCTACTTTTAAGAACGTACATATTTATTATACATTTTTTAGATATTTTTGTCTTTTAAGAAACTTACATTTGAATGACCAAAAAACTAGTATAATACTATTTCTCAACCTAACTTTTATTTCTGGCAGTGTGGGCTTTGAAACATTACTTAAATGTTATGAAATGTAACTTTATTAATGTAATGCCTGATTAAAAAAATACTTAATTAAATGTTATCATTAAATAATACTAAAGCAGGATTTTCTTGTTGAAGTTGGTGGAGTGGAATTTATCTGCTGATTATTTTATTATTTAGTTTGTTTTTTGTCAAACCAACAGTTCAAACCTTAACAGTATTAGTAATACATGTAATTATTAACAGTAAATGTTTCTACAGAAGATGTTTAGGGCCGGCTACATCAGCGAATACATATCTAATAATGTATATCTTATTAGGACTAGGACCAATCGACCACGACATAAATACAAAATATTGTTGACCAACCTGACTTGTTTTTATCTGATTAAAATTCAGATCAGTCGATGATCATTTGGCTTAGAAAAATTATAATGCAAAAATGTTATCTATGTGTCTAAAGGAAGATGATTAGGGCAAAATTATATACACAAGATCAATGGGGGGAAAAAATGCAAATATTAAGGTTATTTAAAGTAGTATAGGCTATTTAAATGTGACTACTTTAAGACCAAACGTCAAAAACGTTGAAACATTTATCTGGTAAAAATGCAGATCAGACGATTAAATCATTTAGTTAAAAAATGATAATAACAAAACATATGTCCATGGATTATCTCCACTTTATCCTGTGTTTTTTGTAAACTGCTTAATAAACACTTGTGTTGTCGCAGAACAGCCCGTTTTTTTAATCCTCTGCTCTGTGGGGATTTAGGGGTTAAAGCGGGGCATTATTTGACTCGTTAATTCCCATATCTGCCACACGGGGGGGACCCGAAGAGCCTCACCTACTGCTGCCTTTCCTGCTGATGCCTGTCCGCCTTCAGTCTCACTGTCTGCTACTGCTTTGTTGTCCAGCCGGAGGAGGTCACTCAGTCCGAGCAGCAGTCCGCTCACAGCGCACTCAGGAGCCGCAGAGCAACCACCGACTCTCCGCAGAAAACAATTCTCTCTGCAGTTTGACAAAACAACCAAGTAAGTCAATATACGACTCTTGCTCTCTATACGTAAGCTTTCTTTTCTTTATTCATGTTTTTTCCGCGAACACGAGGCATGTGAGGCTGCTGTGTTCAGATCGATCATCAGGTTGTCGATTAATCGGTTCTTCGTGACAAACGGCCGCATTTCAGACATGTTGATGACTTTAATTGAGTAAACAGGACTGGTGATGTGGCGCATGTGTGCATGATTTATGTAACATATCTGACACGATGAGGAGCTTCAGTATTAGACCACTTGTTTGGCCATAGAGACACTGAAGTACAACTTTCAACTTCAAACTGGACTCAAATAGTAATAATAACAGTACTTTTCAGAGTCCAAGTATCAATGAGGCTCTTGTTGTAAAGCACGCAAAACAAGTTATAAGATAACGTGAAAAAAAATGTGTCAGAAGAACTTTACAAACTTGTTTTAAAGCCCTTCAGGACAAGCATTAACTGTGCAGATACACACTTTTTTATTTGCATGTAATCTGGTGTAACAGAAACTGAAGTTAATCAACTTTTGGGACTTTGACCCACACTTTGTACCTTTTTAGTTAAAGAGAAACACACAGAAACAGAGCAGTTTAACATATATCAGTTATTTGAAGCTGATCCAGGCAGTAATCTAAGATTTTAAGACGTAATTTGATTACAAGTTAAAAGGTTTTATTGATTTGAAGTGCCTTTTATTCCCATGGGAGTATAAAAGCTTTTCAATATTACACAAGTAAAAAGGCATAGAGGGAAAGTCTGAAAAACGTTTAGATAATTTGAGGTAGCAGAAAGGGTTCTGGTTCCTGTTGTGGTAACTACTGATTGAAACCATCATGGGACACAGGGTTTTAGGCTGTTAACTGAAAAGTTAAAAATAATGATTATGTGGATTATTTTGACATCTATGCAGTCAAAAAACAGTCATAAATGCCCAAAGTGACATCTTCAAGTTGTTTACTTGGTTTGGTATTTTGTCTAATCAACAGTCCAAAATGAATAATAATAATGATATTGTAAGACCATCAGCAAGTTTTTCCAAACAGCCACCAATTTAAACGCCAAAATTAATCATTTTTATACTACCATTTTCTGATCTAATGTCCATATATGCAATAGAACACGATTTGTTGGTTTTTTGAATAGTTATAGCCTACTTTTAGAGTTTAAAGAATTAAAAAACATGTATATCTGTTTTTTGAAAAGGACTTAATGGAGGTTCCGGGATGTCCGGTTTTTGTCTCGATACTGTTTGCTTATAATTTACAAAGTGGTATTGTTTGTATCCCAGGAAGACTAGACTAAAATGCTCCCATTAGATAAGCTAGTTAATGGTTGGCATCAACTGATCGACAATTTGTTTTAGGCCTGAGCCGAACCCCGAGGCCAACCTGACTGACCCACGTCGGCACAATATTTAATCAATTTACAAAACATCCAGCTCTTCTTCTGCAGGGTGATTGTCTGCATTACAGATATGGATGTAGGTCAGTGTTGTGGTGTTGTTGTGTTGTAGTGTTGTTGTCAGTGGCATCAGTCAATATTTCAGTTTTCTCCCTTCCCCTCTTGCACATCGGTGAATCTTGTCCTCAACTTGCGAGGCAGTAAATCAGTCCAGCTGCAGGTCGGGCTTCACTGCGGCGTGACCTTAATTACCTTTCCATACACGGGGAACCAAAGTCTTGTTGAAGTGCTTCTGCTGGAGTTCTATCAGACAAGAATGTTTTCGCCCACAGGAATTAGTTAATCTGCGTTCTGAGATATTTAACACAACACCCAGTCTGTGTGTTTCAAGTGTAGAAAAACCTACCGGTAATTCAGTTTGCTTCTCACAAAAAAGAGTGAAGTCTGTCTGTTTGCCGGAGACTCACCCTTAGTGAGTCTATAACCTGTTTACCCTGTTTAGTGTAATAAGTAAGTAAGAATCAAGTAAAGTAATATGTAATGGAATAGCCCTGAGGGGTAATTATGGGCTTAATAAGGCTTGAGCCTTTCGAGCTGCTCACATTTCTCCTGCGCAAAGAGCAACATGCATGGTGGACTTGAGATGAAAGGCTGTAGCTGTCGGGGGCAATTTTCTTTCCTGACAACGAAAATGTACTTTCTTCTGTCAAAGCCCAGCAATAGACCAACCAATGAATGTACCTACTTTTTAGGTATTGTGTTTGTATTTTCACTTGAATATTGTCATTCTTTGTTGGTAAGCCAGTTTTTACTGGACTTTGATGGGAACATTTGAGAAAATCTGAGAGACAATATGTCTGTCTGTCAGCCAGATTACGCAATGACACACATTTCATGAGCATTGTTGAAAGGGTGCAGTATGGGCCAAGGAAAAACCTATTACATGGAGATGGCCTTGGCAGAGGTTTGGACAGCAGAATTGTTGTGGTTTTTTCAAAGGAAATCTCACCACAATTACAGGTTCGAGCCCCTTAACTGTGAATATCTGTGGGTTTTGTTGATTGTAAATGGAATATCTTTTTGGTTTTGGACTGTCGGTCTGACAAAACAAGTTACTTTACCGAAGCTAAGCAATGTGCCAGTCAAAAATGAATGTATTCGTTAATAGGGGTCCGTGTTTAGGTTAAAACGCTGATGAGATTGAGTATTAGTGGAAGTGAGGTTTCTGTTTACATGCCTCACGTTGTGGGAGTGAGCGCCTGAGTTTGGCACTAAACAAGTATGAGATTTGAGTGACTCCATTTTCCCACACGCCCCCCAACTCTCCCTTCTGCGGCGTCGTCATGGAAACGTGCACAGCTTGCTCCTTTCAGTTGACGTCTGGGAGGCCCGAACTAGTTTTGCCACCTCCGAGTGGTACAACACTGAATTAATGATGGTGGTGGATGGGGTTAACTTACCACAGTCAGGCTGAACCTCGCTTTGTTTTGGTGAATCCCCCCCCCTTTTGTTCTTACTGTGTGTCCTCCATCGTCCTCACCCCACTAGAAGACAAGTTGTTGTCACTGCAGCAGTAAATGGAAGAAACCATCAGGATCATCTCTTAAAAACTATTCTATTCTCTGAAATTGTGTCAGTGGTGAAAGTAGTACTTGGGCCAGAAAGTAGCGAACCCACAATGTACAAATACTCCTTTTACAATGATGTGAAAGCACTATTAGTACAGTATTATTGGCTAGATATAGCCTACTTATCGTATCAAATGTGTTGAACACTTGTGTCAAACACTTATTTAATGAAACCATGTGAGGAGTTAGGATGGGAATTGTCTCTTTGGTGGAAACTTGAAAGTGCTGGATATTCTGTGTGCCCACCAGCGGGGTTTGGAGGGTTACATTAAACATGTTTTCCTTAACAATTAACATTTTCACGTGGGGAAACAAAGTATTCACTAACCTTATCTTTATCAAAATATTAAACTAATATGTAATCTAATTACTTTCCATTACCTCTTTGGCCATGACCAGTTATGCACAGCCTCTTACATTTTAGACAAGGTGGAAGCAACCAGTAACGTCAGGAGACTAATGAAATAACCAAGATATTTTTATCTTTCAAATTAAAGTTACTTGTTATCCTATAACTCAACAAGATTACGCACAATAAAAGACACTAAAATAATAATTTTGACCAGACATTTTTATATTTAATTTACCCACACCAATGTACATAATGTATTTAATATACTAGAGCAGGGGTGTCAAACTCAATTTCATCCCGGGGCACATCAGCATTATGGTTGCACTCAACGGGCCGGTTTTAATTTTAATTATATACTATAATATACATATGTAAATATATAATATATATTAAATAATGTATTATATTACATTGTTGGCCCTACATTGGAATGTTATCAGTTCTGGTAATATCTTTCCAAATAACTACGTCTGAAAGCAGAAGTCTAGGGCAAATAATTGAAAGTAAATATTTGACAATTACACCAATTGTATTGTATTGTATTGTATATTATATTCTTTGAAAGCTCTTGCGGGCCACATAGAATTAGGTCGTGGGCCAAATTTGGCCCCCGGGCCTTGAGTTTGACACCCCTGTACTAGAGTATCCATATCAGTGCTTGAACAATAAGCGGTTTAATTTATTAATTGAAACACATTTCTTATACAATCATTTTAGATTTCAAACTGACTGGACTAGAATATTGTAATGGACATGGTCCACTTTTGATGAATTCAACCAAAACATTATGTTATCTCTGTGCATATTAAGCTATGTATTGAGCTATTCGTAATTTTTACAGTGCATGCTTGTAGGATGTTTTTTTGTATTCACAAATATTATTTGATTGGCTTTAGTCACTTTCCACGAGGTGTTACACATCTTTACATCACCTAAAGTAAACTTGTGTCCGGTGTCTCCGAAAACAAAGTTTCACGGTGAGAAAAGGGCGTCTGTTAAACTGCTACTGCTGTTTTATTAAGTAAAGCAGCCTCACGGTGTGTCGAGTTTCTCCTTTTGTTTCCAGAGAGGAAATTGTGTCTGAAAGCTGCCATTGTTGAGGAGTCCCGTCAGAGTGGGACTGTGAGAGCTGCGGTGTTATTAAAAGGGTGTGTAGGTGGGGTTTATTTCAGGTGGAGGGAGGAAGAGAAGGGGTGTCAGAATGATTCATCAAAGAAAATGAATTCATCGTTTTAGTCATTTTCATGCCAAACACTGGATTTGGATGTTGGTAGGATTAAAAAAAAAAAAAAAGAAGCCATTTATTACCTATCTAAAGCTAACTCTTTAAAAAATGCAAATGTTCTCACATTTGTCGACCAAATTGATTCATTTGATAAAAATGTATTTATACTAAAAAATAGAAATGGTGATGTTTGTATATATATGTTAGAATACATCATGATGAGACCATTCCAGCTGCCTTCATTAATACATATACACTTCCAAGCTGATCTAATTACTATATGTATTAATTACTGAATAAACCATGATAGATTTCGCTTTTAGTCACTCCACAGATAATCACCTGTATTTTAGTGTCTTTCAGCTCGTTTTGCCATTTATCTTGCTCAAGTTTTATGTTTTTCATTCTCACCTACAGGAACCTTTTTGCCAAGAAATTGTTGCAGAACGTACAACACATTTTCGCTTTTAAATTTGTTTGTTCAACATGTTACTAACTTAGCTTTAGTCGGTGAACGATTTAACATGACCAGACTAGCTGTTTCTTACTGCTTCCAGTTGTTATGCTAAGCTAACATAGGCTAACATCCTCCCGACTACAACTTCAAATGTATACAAGACCAATAGATAATACCATAAAACTGTTAACTGTGTTAATCTGCAAATGACACATCTTTTGCAAACTTTTGTTGGATTTTGGAAAAAATATACAGATGCAAATAGACAAAGTTAGTCGAACATCTGAAAGTGCATTTTTTATGTTTTCTTACGACCAATGTGAAAAAAGACATGTTATTAAAGCTAAATATCCCCAAATCTCTTAATAGTTTTTGCCTTTAAAGTCTTGTCTTAACGCACAAACAAAAGTGATATCGACAATTCTATCTGACTCCAAATACCAAAAAAAGCAAACAGTTTCTAAAAAAAGGCCAGTAGTTTGATAAACACTGACTGCTTCTGTGTGAGGAACCAATTGACCGATATTAAACCGTGAATAATAAGCACAAAAAAGTGTCAGATAAACGCCTCTTTTTTTTCTGCAGTCCTAATAAGAGATTTAAATTTCAGACATTCTACAAATGGATTGTGTCAAAGAGAACAGTGAGGGAAGAGTGGCGACAAAAGAGTTTATTGTGGTGTTTGTTGTTGTTGCTGCAGCCCCACACTCCGCCTGCACATTTCTGCATGAGTCAAAGAGTGTGTAAGAGTCTTGGATGACATGTCTGACTGACGCCTTCAGCAACGTCTCTGTCAGGAGAACAACATGTTGTAATGAGGAGAAAGCGCCTTCTTTTTTGTCATTTATGTCAAATAAATGACAATGTTGGTAGAATAAAACATTATTGCCAAAGTTCACTTGTAGTCTATACTTGCCTCGTCACACATTTAGTAGAGCTGCATCTAACAATTATTTCTATTATCCATTCGTTTTGCAATCATCTTCTTTATGTTTCTGATGTTTTTGTCTTTAAAAATAGTGCCTGCTCTAACTTCCAACAGCCTGGGATATTCTTTCAAACAGTCCAAGCCCTATAAAATATACTTTTATATAATCAAACAACAGAGAAATGCTGCAAATCATCACACCATGAGCTTTGACATTAACATCAGGGACACACGTAGAACTAGAGAATGCAACTTGTAGAAACATCAGGCAACAAGCACTTTATTTGTTAACTTGTACTAGTAAGGGATAATGTGCAACCGCTTATTACACGGCCACATACTAAATACACCAACCACCTGACTATCAATATTGAATAAAATGAGTTTATTGACTTAAAAATGATCCCGTTCCAGTTTTCACTTCTTGACTGTCTTCAGAAGTTGGCTTCTCTGTTGTCCAGTGCTCTGTCTTTTAACCTCTTTCCTTCTATTGTTAACTTTTCTGTACTGAGGACAGTTTAGCCATCAGGAATCCAAAGTTTGCTGCTTACCAAAAGTAACAGATACACCCGAAGTATGGGAGCCCGCTTCCTGAGAAATAGGATATAGGAAATAGGCTTCCTGACCCCCCCCCCCCCATTTAAGGGTCCAATTAATGCGATACTGCCTTTTCTGTACTGAGGACAGTTTAGCCATCAGGAATCCAAAGTTTGCTGCTTACCTCAAATATACTAGTGAATATTCAAAAACTAATCCATTGTGTTTTCTAATGGAGAAAACCAATGTTTGTTGCCCTCCTTATCAATGGTTTTCCTTAGCGATGGTCATGTTATGCTTAGCAGTGGTGTGTTATCCAGTAGTAACAACCCCATAAATGTCCAAATTGGCCAATCAGAATTGTGTATTCGACCAAGCAGTGTCATAAATTATAAATAATTAATTTTTTAAAAGGAAGAGGAAAATACTAAAAGAACGGTGCACATATTTTTTATATTCAAAGCAGAACATTTTTTGATAGAGCATTCGTTGCCATTTCTCAGATTAATTTGCAGTGCACCTGTGTGAGTATTTTTCTTGTATTCACACATTTTTTGTAACCAAACAATAGCGTTGTCAGAGCGAGCGTGAAGTGAACGGCTGCCTTGGATTATAACGGGATTGTAGATAAAAATATGTGAAGATATTTGCCAGGGAAAGACTGCGCAACAGAAAGCGACTGATGTGAAAACACAGTTAAAAAAAAGAAACTGAAAGTTGCTTTGTGTTTACTTCTGATTATCTCAGCTTGCTTTATGCAGCAGAAGTGACAGTTATACAGGAGGAATTTAACCAATGTTTTAGACACACCTCGTTACAAAAGACAATAATGGCTGGCTCATCTGCATTTTCTCACAAGTGTGTGTCAAACAGAAACCTGCTACACATATTGAAATTACGGGGGAAAACCATTGGTAGACAGAAATCTATATAGAAAGGAAACAAGGATAGAAATGGAACATATTTAAGCCCATGAATTAAAACATCAAATTTAAATAAAAGATTAAATGCGGCAGTGAACACTAACTAAGTAAATTTACTCAAGTACTTTACTTGAGCACAATTATGGGGTACCAGTAAAAGACCTGATTACTTCTTCCGCCTGCTGATATGAATGCTAGGTACCTGGGATAAAGTACCGTATGTATTGAGGTGCATGTAGTGACTCATTTGTGAGTCACAGTCATAAGATACTTCTAGACATAATGTGAAAAATGTGGATAACAAATTGGCCCTCATACTTTTTTTCTTGATCTATTCAATTTTTGTATTTATCTATATATGGTATAATGTAATGTCAGCTGGAAACTGGAGAACTTAAAGGTTGGCATTGAAATGTGATATTGTATTTAAATCGCTCTGCACTGCGTAAGGTGCTGAAATGAAAATTAGAATAAAAACCTGTTATTTTCTTTGGTTTATGTTCCTCGTTGAGTTTTGTGGCTCATTCAGAGCCAGTGAGCGGTATATTGTTGTGCCTGGTACAACCAGAGGCTATAGGAGGAACATTAAAAATGAAGGAGGGACAAACTGTGAAAAAGTGTTGTTTATTACAACTCAGAATGAAACCAAAGTGAAGAGAAAAGAAGAAGCAGCTGTATATATGAAGACTGTTTAGAACAGACTGGGTTTTTTATGGATGTTAAGGTCCAATGGATACTTTGGTTGTTTGGAAACTTCCAACAGGTGTAATGACTCCAGTTTTAAGCATAGCCTACCAAAAAGGGGAAAGAGACTCATCAAATCTATGCAGTCACAAGTTGTATTTGTTTATCGCTAAATGTTGGTTTGCCATCTACAATTGACACTGAGAAGGACAAGAAGCATGTACATTTACTAGATGTTATATACTTCCTTTTAAAAATGTAGTAAGGTTATCTTATCCTAACCCTAACCATGGGTGACACAGCGCCGCTGCTGAAATATGCGCGCCACTGCTAT
>NW_011354076.1:2489-11080 GCF_000735185.1 Notothenia coriiceps | reverse complement strand
GCTTTAAGCGTGCCGTGCCTGGCCTGTTTTTGGTTGCGTTTCCACTTGGCGTAGTTCCGGCTAGCGGGTACTTTTTCACAGTTTTTCTGGCTCTCCAAAATCGAGGTTCTTTCCGGGCCAACAACCGAGCTGAGTATGCTAAACTAGTGAGAGAATCGGGGGCTACAACTACAACAAGATGAACATATTTGACCGTGATTTAATTGTAATACACGTTTCAAAATGATGCCGAAGTAACAACATACTGATACCGGTTAGTAAAAACCATGAACTAATGCTTTGACAAGTCTGCAGACAGACGGCAGGCGAAAAACCTTTTAAAACGCGTGTTTTCTGAATGGAGATCGGCTAAGCTAACGCAATATGTTCCGACCGTCCACACTCACAACAGCGGCCTACAGACATAAATAAACCAGCGACTGTATTCACCATGACACAGACAGTCTGTGGTTTGTACTTGTTTAACTTTTGTCTAGTTTCTGAACAGATATGAGGATCTGTGAGCTCTGAGTGCTAACAGCTAATGGCTGATGTTGGTTTTGTGGTTCGCATTGAAAATGACGTCACAGCTCCGCCTACACTGCGTTACTATATTTACTTCCCCAGTTCCTAAACTGTAATGGAAACGCAGCATAAAGTGAGCCTGGCCCAACAAGGCCTAACGAGGCCTAGCCATACCGTACTAAGCCGAGCGAGGCCCTGCAGTGGAAAAGCGCCATTATATGTAGGTGTTATAAATGTTGATTATTTATTCACCCACCTAGTTCATCACTGTAATGTTGTTCTTTATACACTACTGGGTTGCTTAACCTATAATTATATATAATAATGTATTTGTTGATTTATATTTTGTATGAATAATCCAAATCTGCAAAAAAGCTAGTAACTAAAATTTAAAAATAAACGTCTGTACTACATGTAGTGGAGTAAAAGTATAAATTAGTACAATGTAAAAATACTCAAGTAAAGTACAGGTACCTGCATTTTATACTGCAGTACAGTAGAGTGTAAATACAATTCTCCCTCATCAATCTTCCCTGGACAACAGAACAGCAGTTAGTCCTGTGAGCAGGTTGTTTTTTCCTCACTCTTGTAGACTTCTTTATGCACAGAACAATGTGGTAATCATTGACATCATTGTATTAATCACGACTGTCACACTTTGGAATTGCTTTGACATTTTCAAATCATTTGTCCTTTGTTGTTCGTCATTGTGCACTCCTGCATTGAGTGACACAAAGAAAATGAAGAGGACATTTGTAACAAATTCTTCCTTTTGTCTCCTGGAAATCATAATGCAACTAAGAAAAAGGTATAAGGTCAAAGTAAAGGTTCCTTAAAAGCAAATAAGGACATGGAGTCTTTACTGTATGCTTAGTTTAATATGGTATAAAACATTAAAAAAAAGTTGGTTTAATGTGTGTTATTGAAATTGAAAGTTATATACTTATAGTGGGGGAAAAAAGTATTTAGTCAGCCACCAATTGTGCAAGTTCTCCCACTTAAAAAGATGAGAGAGGCCTGTAATTTTCATCCTAGGTATACCTCAACTATGAGAGACAAAATGAGAAAATAAAATCCAGAAAATCACATTGTCTGATTTTTAAAGAATTTATTTGCAAATTATGGTGGAAAATAAGTATTTGGTCAATAACAAAAGTTAATCTCAATACTTTGTATACCCTTTGTTGGCAATGACAGAGGTCAAACGTTTTCTATAAGTTTTCACACACTGTTGCTGGTATTTTGGCCCATTCCTCCATGCAGATCTCCTCTAGAGCAGTGATGTTTTGGGGCTGTCGCTGGGCAACACGGACTTTCCACTACCTCCAAAGATTTTCTATGGGGTTGAGATCTGGAGACTGGCTAGGCCACTCCAGGACCTTGAAATGCTTCTTACGAAGCCACTCCTTCGTTGCCCGGGCGGTGTGTTTGGGATCAGGTGCCATTAATACAGTTAACAAGTGGAGGACAGAGGAGGCTCTTAAAGAAGAAGTTACAGGTCTGTGAGAGCCAGAAATCTTGTTTGTTTGTAGGTGACCAAATACTTATTTTTCCACCATAATTTGCAAATAAATTCTTTAAAAATCAGACAATGTGATTTTCTGGATTTCTTTTTCTCATTCTGTCTCTCATAGTTGAGGTATACCTAGGATGAAAATTACAGGCCTCTCTCATCTTTTTAAGTGAGAGAACTTGCACAATTGGTGGCTGACTAAATACTTGTTTGCCCCACTGTATGTTATCTGTTAATCAACTCCTAGAAATAGATGTTATATCTCTCACAGGTTCCGCCCTCTACTGGACTCTATGGGTACTGCGCTTGACCTCACTATTCGAGCTTTCACCTACTGCAGGGGTCGGCAACCCGCGGCCCTCGAGCCGCATGCAGCCCTTTAAGCCCTCTGCTCTGGCTCCCTTGAGCTTAGACAAAAATAAGAAGGAAATAAAATAAAAATATTTGTCGGACTATTTATATTTTGTTGCATGGTTGAAAATGTTTAGTATCTTGTATTTTGAGGTGATACTGTGACACACAATACTCACTATAACACACCCACAAATAACTACCTCCACACTAAACCCATAGACCAGTACCACTTTCGTTCTCTCACGGGTATGCCCCCAGCTAGGCCACCCAGTCTAGGCTGATTCGTTAATCTGACCCATCTCAGCGTCACATGTAAAGTAACACCTAAGCAATTGCCTATCTGTTTTCCAAAACAGACCACGCGCGCCAGGAGAATTACCAAATCGAGGTGAAGAGAAATGAGACGCTGAACTCCTGAAGTCCCATAACTCAAATAAATAGCAACTATACTTCTTATCTTACGCTTACGCATCATTACTATTACGCTCCAAACAAGGTCAGACAATTGTATCTCTACGCTTCGCCTCATTGTTTTAGTCAGCTTCCACGAGCCGCTCACCCTTTGCTGACGTTTAAACTCAATATAACGTCTCTTTGTTGTTCCTTACTCCACCCCTCCTGCCTAGTGTTCGACCTCTGTATATTGAAATGGTCGTATAGTCTTAACCCTCCTTATCTTATTATAAAGAGAAAAAATACACTCAGTATAAACAGTGTAAGTTATCCAATATAACGGAATAAACCATTTGCTTCGCAACAGAATGACGGCTTATCCTTCACATCCAGCCACCTCTCCGTCAATAGGCTCGCAAACTGTAATTGCACGTCTACCGTACGCTTAGGGCCCATGAGCTCAAATCTCATTAATTTAATTAAACACGCTTCATTCAGCTCAAATCTTCTCTTTCCAGTACATGAAGTAACGATGTTTTGGAATAGAGCGTCTTAGACCATTCACCAAGCGGCTCTGAAGCAAAGATTGGGGTACGTTATCTGTATGTTCACCGCAGATACCACGCCACATAAAAATTGGACAAGTTAAGCTCTGGCTCCTAAGAGAGTGCAGACGGACATAACGACTCCCCCGCCCCACGTCAACATGTGTGTGCGTCGGACGATGTAAACGTCGTGTGGTCCGCCCTCTACTCACCTAATAAGGCCTTGTATCAACCTACGCATTCTTCTTCTGCGAAGGTCCTCCACAACAATCTTAATGCGCCATGAACCTTCTCGACGCCATGTTACATGAGAATAGCGTTCGTCACACCCACATAACGTACTCCATCTAAAACAACCGTCCCATTGTGCTCTCGTGTTCCAACCAGATAATTGTAAATCGTTTACCACTCCTGTGACCTCCTACCTCCCTTACGCTGACACCCCGCAGCACCAGAACACTGAAAAAGTATCCATGAGACTATCGGAGCTAGTGATGCTCGTTGGCAAATGTGTAGTCCACAATACCTACACCGATTCACACGTCTGTGCCCTTACAATCCATTCAGTTACTCCACACTTGTCCTTGGTACGCCTCCCATATCTAACTGCTACCGCCTACTAATTCTACCAATTGGTCTCATATGGAAATAAAAACAATTTCAAAGTCGATAATGAGCACCAGATATATACAAGACAAGTAGTCTGAAAATAAACAATGCATGCTGCTAAACAATTTTGCTAACACACAAAGAAAACACTACACTTTAATAATAAATACACAAATTATAATTTATCTTTTCGTGTCCACAACTGGTAAAACGATTATTAGTTAAGAACAATCAGATTAAATTATTATATCCAATTCATTACAGACCGAAACTCTAAAGTTACAGCTCCATAAAATAGTTGCGAATTAACACGAAAAGTAGACAAATTCAAAGTTGTACGGATGTTGGTGTGGACCTAGTTCGATTTAGATTCCTCACTACGTATTTATGTACCGTAGCTAAAACTCTTGAATCACGTGTCCGGTCACTCTAATTCAAGCGCTTATACCAGTATACCTGTAATTTACGATACTCTTCTCCTCAACGGATTAGCAAACGTAATAGCTATCTAATTTACGTTTAATAGTTTAATCATAAGCAATTAACAGACCCGTCCGTCGGGATAACATAGTCAAATTAAGAAAGTTCTACATGACACTCTCCTCGTCACCATAGTTCCTTGAACGAATATAGCCGTTGGGAGACGTTAAACCCTAAAATGAAAGACCAACATAATGCAGCCAGCTCAGACCAGTAAAGTTTCATCGAGTGGTCGAGATATTTTTCTTTCACCCCCGATGTAAGTGGATCCGCTGTAATCACTCCTACGATAAAACGAACATATATATTCAGGCTCCCAGAACTCACTGACTTCATATCTATGGTCTTGTCCACAAAACTTCGGTCGTACCTCCTCCTTCTCACTACCACAAATATACCCCCGATACCGAAAAATCTGCCCGTTCGACAAAACACTCCACCTTTCTCGCCAGGACCACTAGTCAGACTAAACAATACAAACCTTAAAGCTCGCACTGTACTAGCTTCTACTCACAAGAGCACAAGACCTTAAACACCTCCCCTCCCCTTATCTCACACCGCAGTTACCACTTCTATCTCTTTTAATATATCATAACTATGCCCTACCCCCCGCGTTACTACTACTACAGACTAAACCGGTCCGACCAAGTCAAACCTCTATCACAACAACGTACGGTACCGAAAATAAAGACTCTCTGTCAACCACTCCTCACCTTCACACAACGCCCCCCCACTACAAAAACAACTCTATTTTGGCACCTACAGTAGCCGCCATCGTCGACTTTAACTTCCCCACCGCCGCTTCAATAAGAACGTCCCCCTCGTACATTTCCTACTTCTCCTCCCCCGGTTCGTTGCTTGCCCGCACCCCTGCGGAACCCTGTCTCCTCGTCACCTCCTCTTCGTCAACAACTGTACAACTATTTTGAGCTACAGACAGCCACTCCATCCTAAAGACCGGTCCTCTCACCCGTCACAGTCACTACCAACTCGACCACTAAGCTCCTCCCTGTCGTCTACCACACCAACTAGCACTAGCTACGACGCCACTCCAGCTCCTCCTATCCTACAAGGTCCAACTGGGCCTCAGTCCGCTCTCCCTCCTCCGAGCAAGAACACTAAAAGTCCTCAAAAGACATTCCGAAGACACGCAAAAACGAAAACCCCACCGACCTAGGCTACAAACTACAGGTACTACTACCGGTCCACTAGTCTCTGCACTCTAACTGCCGACCTGTCTACTACCTACCACTCTGGCGTCACTGCGTCTGGTTCTATGTCCTTACACTGGTGTCGCCGACACACAACCCTTCGAACTGACAGAAACTCTCTGTCAACCGTCCGTCACGTTCCCAAAGGAATTTAAGTCGTGTTCCGCGCTATAAAGTAGTCCAGCCGCAGTTGTACTACAATTTTAGTCGTGATTCTCCTCTTGTCTACCCCTATACCGTCTTTCGACTCGCGACTCTTACATGTCTCTCCGAGCCGTCTCTTTCCTCGCCGGAGCCAAACCGAAGCCCCTGCCATCTACTTACTCGACACTGGTCCCGCCTCACCCTGCGTCCTCGAAATTTCTAGTCGCACAAGTTACTTTCTTCCGTAGTCCCTACCTCTAATACCATCCGGAAATAAAGGGAAAGACTATTATCCGTCCCGATTATGTTAGGTGGCAGGGCGGGAACACCCGGCTCCATAACAGTTACATACACTTAGGACGACCCCACTAAAGACTAAATTTCTTTTATCAGCCCCGTCCCCGAAAACGGTACAAAGCAGTCTATGTCTTCTAGTCCAATAACAGAAATACTTAATGTAAATTCTACACCGAAAATAACAACCTACCCGTACACAACTCGTCCCGATCGAGACTCCACTGCAACGTAACCCCCGCCACACACCTGGCCGCTCACCTTTCTCGCTCTACCAGTCTAAGTGCACAAAAAACAACACTACCGCATCACTACCCGCACAACTGTCCTGCGCTTAACCTCGCCCTACCTCACACCTCTGCACCTTACTTTATTTTGAATCCGTCTCGAGACACACCTCTGCCGCTAAACGCCTCGTAAAAGTAATAAACGCTCCTACAGGTACGCAGCCTCCGTCCGCCAATAATTTGCGTCAACTCTTAGACTGTCCCTTCAGGGTCTCGCCGCGTCTGGGCCGCCGTTCGTATGCAGAGACCCGCGCCGTAAACTAAATGGTCCCGCCGGTGGGGCTGGTCGGGGGCTGTTGCGTCGTATAGAGCGGCCTTAGACTTAACAGTTGCCCGGGCCTCCAACAATCTGCGAGCTCTAAGACAGTTACCCCCCCCCCCACTCCCTCCCCGAACACTAACAACAATGCCCTTTATCCCCCAAAATCCAACGAGAGCCGACAACTTCGCCAGACATAATATCCGGAGTAGGGTAAACCAACCCAAAACACCGCGTAAACATTGGCGCACCGTTGAACCGTTGCGTGCGTCCGTTTGAACTCCTCGCGTCGTGTCCCACCTCTCTACCTTATTCCAACTCAGCTAACCTCTCCTTCTCTAACTCGCTCCGTCTCTCGCCACACCCGTCGCCAGCGAACGCGTCGTCTTCGTCAAACACTCTCTCGGCCGAACATCTCAGTTGTAAAGAGAATGTTTTAATGAACTAACGTGGAGTGAAGCAGCGACCAAACGGAACGATCGAGGCAACCATTTGCATTGACTAAAGAGAGATTTATCAACGAGACGTACCGACCGGCGACCTAAGGTATAAGGAAAGCACTTCGTCGAAAGACTATAGTGTAACAAGCAGTACTATTTATATATTTGAACTATTATCGGTTTGATTAGATCGCGTCTCATTTGACTGTCCGACCTACACGGCGAGAGTGAGTTTTCGGTGTGCTGAGTGGGTCGCTTTGTTTGGGCTCAGGACGCGCGGCGTCGGAAAGTAAGTCTAAAATAAGGTCTTAAAGTATCCCGTTCTTATTTTTTACTATATTGTGGTTAGAAGTGTCGTTTTATTTTATAATCCTTGTTTCCGGGGATGTTATTGTTGTTATGTGTATCCGGCATTATTATTTTTTAATTATACAACAAAAGTCGGACTAATTTTGTCCGCCCGGTTTACGGACAACCCGCCGCGGTTAGTGACCTCACCCGCCCGGGGTCCGGGTACCGGGCGGGTAGTCTGCGGCCAGACCTCGCCGCCGTACAAGGGCACTTCACCCGCGATCGGCTCGATCGATTACGACCCCTGCGGGCCCGTCCGTCTCTGCCGTCGCTCGGCCTACTGGCCACTTCTTCTCTCGCCACTCAGCGTCTATTTTACTCTCGCTATTTAGGTGTCGTATTAGTCGCTCTTACTAAGGTCAACAAAGGCCTCCTCTTTAGCATCCTCCGCGACTGTCGGACCACGTCTCACCTCGGGCCATTGGCGTCGGATGATCGACATGCGATCGAACTACGGTGGCCGACATCCCTCCGTCCCTCTTCTGCTACAGTCGCCCCTTCCGGGCCGACTAGCGTCCGCCCTACCCTTCTGGGTGTGCTCGGCCGCCTCAATCCCACCTCAATCCCACCCTCCAACCCCACCTCTCGTCTTAACAGACGCAATCGAGTCCGTCTGAAGTCCCTCGCGGCTCCTCGTACGATCCATGTGCGTTCGAACGATCCAGACTCATACGATCGATGCGTATGCCGCCGATTGCTGCGTCTACTCGTCCTTTCTCGGTCGTCCATCTGCTCTACTCGTTGTGTTTCTAGACACAGCTAAGCTATATCTCTACAACGATAAAAACGACTATTGACTCGCAAAAGTTTTCATCGTCTCGGGTCTGTCCTCTCCAAAGACTACGACGTGATTTCTGTGTTATAAACCCCGCCTCCTCGCCGCTTTGTTGTTGCGGTCGTAGGAGGCCGCTGGGCTCTTTTGAAAGTGGGCGTTGCCGGGCACCTTCTAGGCATCCTGGGCCGTGAGATGTATGTGTCTGTATGGCCACTGTGCATTGTCGTAGCAAACGACACTTTCCGTATATTGAGACAGGTGCCGTTAATTAGGACACAAGGAGCGCCATGAGAAAGAAACTAAATAGGTATCAAGCCGAGTAGCTCGGCCCAGTCCGGATAACGTGGGCGTCCTTTTCCGCCGACCGCGCCCTGGCAGTGCGTCCTACACTCGCGTATAAAACAACTGGACATGTAATTTTAGCAAAACAAA
>NW_011354076.1:0-2444 GCF_000735185.1 Notothenia coriiceps | reverse complement strand
TGGCTGGGTCTTTCGGCAGTCTCTGATCCCAAACACACCGCCCGGGCAATGAAGGAGTGGCTTCGTAAGAAGCATTTCAAGGTCCTGGAGTGGCCTAGCCAGTCTCCAGATCTCAACCCCATAGGAAATCTTTGGAGGGAGTTGAAAGTCTGTGTTGCCCAGCGACAGCCCCAAAACATCACTGCTCTAGAGGAGATCTGCATGGAGCCAAAATACCAGCAACAGTGTGTGAAAACCTTGTGAAGACTTACAGAAAACGTTGGACCTCTGTCATTGCCAACAAAGGGTATATAACAAAGTATTGAGATGAACTTTTGTTATTGACCAAATATTTATTTTCCACCATAATTTGCAAATAAAGTCTTTAAAAATCAGACAATGTGATTCTCTGGATTTTTTTTTTCTCATTTTGTCTCTCACAGTTGATGTATACCTAGGATGAAAATTACAGGCCTCTCATCTTTTTAAGTGGGAGAATTTGCACAATTGGTGGCTGACTAAATACTTTTTTGCCCCACTGTATATGTTATTATGTAAATCTCAGAAAGATCTCTAGGAAAGACTCCAGTTCTTTTGGGCCTCTCCGTAAGAAAAGCTCAGTCTCGCTCTTGTGGTGACGTAGATTCTCTCATTATGACAACTGTCTCTGTGCGTGTTGGCGATGTTGACCTCTGTGTTGTGACAGGATGTTTAACGTTGTCAGACAACCCAGTTTATAAATCTATAGAAACTGGTTCAAAACTTCTGAGGGCTCAGATCAGACTGAAGAGTTTCTGTAGGTGTCCAATAATAATTTTAAATAACATTTTATGACTTTGTCTCAGTTCATGAGATTCAGTGCCTCCAGATTGTGTTGAAAACTTTCTGTGGAAATAATTAGGATGGCATGTTTTCTATTTTTGTTCTACTTGTTGCACATTTTTGCACAGATGTGTAAAAGCAGCTGTTGTGAATAGTTTCCTCCCTATGGTTTTATTAAAAACGCATTTGAAAAAATGTGCCATAATCAACTACTTTGAGGCTGATACATTAATTGAACCATTGTGTACTTTCCTGAAGCAGACATGTTTTTATTCACTCAGCAGCTGCAGTACAAAGGGGCTCTGCGTGGCACTACTACATTTTAAGAAAGCCTTTGTTTCTGGATCTTTTTTTCCTACCAGAAGTGCATACATGCATTTTTCATGTTCACAAGAACCAGTCCAACAATTATAACTCTGTAGAAGCCTTAATATCATGTTATCATTAAAAAAGCTAACTGGTGATATCTTATATTTTCTTCTGTCAACAAATCCCATGAAAAGACAAAAACCAACAATGATGATAGTAGCTACAGTGGGGCAAAAAAGTATTTAGTCAGCCACCAATTGTGCAAGTTCTCCCACTTAAAAAGATGAGAGAGGCCTGTAATTTTCATCCTAGGTATACCTCAACTATGAGAGACAAAATGAGAAAAAAAATCCAGAAAATCACTGTCTGATTTTTAAAGACTTTATTTGCAAATTATGGTGGAAAATAAGTATTTGGTCAATAACAAAAGTTCATCTCAATACTTTGTTATATACCCTTTGTTGGCAGTGACAGAGGTCAAACGTTTTCTGTAAGTCTTCACAAGGTTTTCACACACTGTTGCTGGTATTTTGGCCCATTCCTCCATGCAGATTTCCTCTAGAGCAGGGATGTTTTGGGGCTGTCGCTGGGCAACACAGACTTTCAACTCCCTCCAAAGATTTTCTATGGGGTTGAGATCTGGAGACTGGCTATGCCACTCCAGGACCTTGAAATGCTTCTTACGAAGCCACACCTTCGTTGCCCGGGCGTTGTGTTTGGGATCATTGTCATGCTGAAAGACCCAGCCACGTTTCATCTTCAATGCCCTTGCTGATGGAAGGAGGTTGTCACTCAAAATCTCACGATACATGGCCCCATTCATTCTTTCCTTTACACGGATCAGTCGTCCTGGTCCCTTTGCAGAAAAACAGCCCCAAAGCATGATGTTTCCACCCCCATGTTTCACAGTAGGTATGGTGTTCTTTGGATGCAACTCAGCCTTCTTTCTCCTCCAAACACGTCTAGTTGAGTTTTTACCAAAAAGTTCTATTTTGGTTTCATCTGACCATATGACATTCTCCCAATCCTCTTCTGGATCATCTAAATGCTCTCTAGCAAACTTCAGACGGGCCTGGACATGTACTGGCTTAAGCAGGGGGACACGTCTGGCACTGCAGGATTTGAGTCCCTGGCGGCGTAGTGTGTTACTGATGGTAGCCTTTGTTACTTTGGTCCCAGCTCTCTGCAGGTCATTGACTAGGTCCCCCCGTGTGGTTCTGGGATTTTTGCTCACCGTTCTTGTGATCATTTTGACCCCACGGGGTGAGATCTTGCGTGGAGCCCCAGATCGAGGGAGATTATCAGTGGTCTTGTATGTCTTCCATTTTCTAATA
>NW_011354075.1:47315-52421 GCF_000735185.1 Notothenia coriiceps | reverse complement strand
CTATAAATTGACGGGGAAGGGGGTAGCAATAAAGATAACACCATTAAACAGTTACACAACATAACTGAAATAATATCGATAGCAGCGTCCCTAGCAACCACCTTGGTAACAATGAAAACGTTGTATAGACACAATTTCCTGAAGTAGGCCTAATCTTCGTAATAACTAGCAAACTAAAGATCATGTACATCCACTGCACACATAATCTGAAATAACAACTCATATTTCTCGCATCAAATGACATCAAAACGCATTTTAATAGCCAAACNAGAAAGACAAGTTTCATGGACTTTCAGTTGTGTTTTAGAGCATTTGAACACATCAATATTTTAGATACTATACTAAAGTATATCTAATCTTGTATTTCATTGAAATACAAGATTAGATATACTTTAGTATAGTATCTAAAATATTGATGTGTTCAAATGCTCTAAAACACAACTGAAAGTCCATGAAACTTGTCTTTCTGTATTTGTGAATGAAGCGCCATCTCCTGGTTAAAACCTGAAATTGAAAATATGGCAACGCCCTTTTGGAAAATAGTGGGAGGGCTTAACATTCCTCTATACTGGTCTTAGGCAGGTCGTAGGCAGGAAGCTGTAAGCTGGAGTCTGAAATTAAGTGCTACATCTGTAGTATTTCTACAAAAACGCCTCTGAAATTGTAAGATCCTTCCTTTTTTTTTCACCATTCATTCCAATGGCTGGCGTCTATGTCACGTGATCTTCAAATGTCTCCCTGCAGAAAAAAAAAACAAGGCCGAACTTCGTTTTATTCTCGGTGAAAAATGCCTATTTTAAGGTTAGTTTGGCCATTAAAATGCGTCTTGATGTAATTTGATACGAGAAATATGAGTTGATATTTCAGATTATGTGTGCAGTGGATGTACATGATCTTTAGTTTGCTGGTTATTACTTCAGGAAATTGTGTCCATTCAACGTTTTCATTGTTACCAAGGTGGTTGCTAGGGACGCTGCTATCGATATTATTTCAGTTATGTTGTGTAACTGTTTAATGGTGTTATCTTTATTGCTACCCCCTTCCCCGTCAATTTATAGTGTTGGTCCACAGCGCAAACGTATTTTAACAAACTCCGCATCTAAAATTGTAGCATAGATACGTTATTTTCCCCTGTGCAATTCTCCATTTACTCAACAATAACACATAATTATCCTTGTGTTTATTTATTTGTTTGATTAATAAACACAAGTTGGAGTCCGTCAGGACCGAGGGTCGGAGCAGCTCATTTGCTTTAGAGAATATTACACCCGGAAGTAAGTATTCTCTCCGCTTCGCTTGTCAAACCCTGTGATAGTCCTCAAGCTCTGTGATTTGAGAGTGTGCTCCGAGGGTTACGCCGAGCATCGAACAGCACTTGAAATGGGATGGAACCATGGCAGACTGTCCAAAACTGGATTTGAACGGGTCCAGAAATTTGAAGATCACGTGACATAGCCAGCCATTGGAATGAATGGTGAAAAAAAACGTAGGGATCCTACAATTTCAGAGGCGTTTTTGTAGAAATACTACGTCCTACGTCCTACTACCAACATAGTTATTACACGTTTTTTTGTGATACTGGGTTGGTTTATCAGTTGAGAGAAAACAAACAAATGCAGAGGAAACTGCATATAAAAATGCCATCTATACGAACAAATTCCAAACTTCACTGCATCACAACAAAAGTGTGTTAATCTGTGGAATAACTGTAATGATGAGCTGAAATACTGTGCTACTTTATCTAAACTGAAAAGACTATTCAGACACAAAATCCCGAATGTTTATGAGCAAGACTGGTGATTTCCTGCTTGTTATTTCTTGTCGTTGATGGTTTTGGTTAACCTTTAAAGATCTTTTTCTTTTTTTTTTTACAAAGGGATGATTTGATTAAAACAACAAATCAAATATCACGGATGCTGATGACGATGAACTGGACTTTTTATGTTCATGAACAATGTATGGTAGAGGGAGTAGGACCAGAAAAAAATTGTAAGCTTCTTATTATCCCTTTTGAACATGAAGGAAACTATTCGAGAATTTATTTTTGACACCTTGTAAAGTCTTTTATGTTTTGCTTGTTTTCCAATTGCTAAGGGGGCAAATAGGTACAATTATCTAATATTTCAATATTTTCACGGTTTTGAGAAAATGCCAGAATGACAACCAAGGGTTGTGACCTTTCGGGCGGGGGCCTGTGCCCTTTCGGGCGATAAACAATGGATTAGAAAATGGTATATAAAAACAAAAAGTAAAATAGTCCATATCATAGGGTCATATCATCTGAAAAACACCTTTAGTTCTTAACCATCTACTTTCAATCACAATTAAAATGAGTATCCAAACAGTTTATTTAAAAATGATTGAGAGTGTTTGTGTTTTTCTGTCAGGATACTGTCGTCTGTGTGTCAGAGAGAGATCCGGACCTTTGCCAGACTGTAAACATCATCACATGGCATCAAGGAGAAGAAGTAACCTTCAGGCTGACGCCTCCCTCTCCTGAATACACGCAGCGCTGGACCGAAGCCATCTGGCAGCACATCTACAACCTGAGTGAGGATGAACAAAGCACAACATGTAGCCCTGTCTCCAACACTTACTACCTGGGGTTACGTACTGTAACCCAGCTTCTATGAGTATAGGCGCAGCCCTCTAAGGCTATCGCTATTGTGTAATCCCACTGCACGTGTGCAGCACTGACAGACTTAATCCACGCCCACCTATGACGTGGGCCCCACCTACGGATTCACTTCCGTTTAAATAGGAAGTAGTCCCTACAATCTGCTCCCACACAAACAGCTTTTCTTCAGCTATTCGCGGAGCAAGTGGGGCCCGAAACTTAGAGGGCTGCGCCTATACTCATAGTAGCTGAGTTACAGTACGTAACCCCAGTTCTATATCGTGTAAGCCTTCGCCTTCTAAGGCTATCGATATTGGGTTAAGGGCGAAGCAGGATGTAGTCTACGCCCCACTGTCCGTTACCAGAAGCACAAAAACACACCTTCTCAATTAATAACCCATGTCCATTTCGCCATGCGTAATGGAGCATCACATTCCCAGGGAATATAGCATTAAAAAATGAATATTCTCCATAAGGGAAAGAAGGTAGGCTAAATAGGCTACCTGTCGTTATAAAAAGTAGAGACCAAAGTCCCACTTGTTAAAACGATCAAAGAGGGGGAAAAGGGCAGCTCTCTAAGTGCCGACAGGCAGAAGAGAGGGCACACAGTTGAGTCCCCGACATTACTCACTCTGACAGGATACTCAGTACTGAGTGTGTCAGAGAGCCCTGGGAAATATCCCTCAAATACAACCGAATAAAAGAACAGGGGGAAGACCAAGATGCAGCAGTGCAAATGTCCTTCACTGTCATTCCTCCGTGCAACGCCGTAGAGGATGAAAATCCTCTGGTGCTGTGCGCTTTGATGTTCTCCGGGGGATCCACCCCAGAGGAGACGTACGCCTGTGACACAGCCTCACACAGCCAGTGTAACAAGCGTTGTGCAGACAGAGGCTGCTCTATTGAGCGCTCTCTGTAATGCACTAACAGACGAGCTGCGTAAAGCAGCCGTGCGTGCAATATAGCATGACAGCGTGCGCACGGGACAGAGGAAATGAGATGTGGCTTCTTCCTCTGATGTGTAAGGAGGAGGAAAGAAGCCATCCAAAGTTATCACTCTTGATCTAAAAGAGCTTGTGATCACCTTTGGCATAAAAAAACGGGTTAGGGCGCAAAACAGCTGAGCTGCCATCTCCGCAAAAGCCTGACCGGGAGAACCCGACGCAAGTGTGCCCGTTGCCGCCGCTCCCGAGGACTGCAGCCGAGCAGTGGTAGCTGTTGGTTGCTCGGTGTAGTCTCGTACCAGCGGGCGCCGGGAGTCGTCATGAAATGAATGTCGCGACCGGCTGTCGCATCCACACAGCTCCATCTCTGTCTACATCATATGTCTTCCCTGTGAGTTGCCGTATCCGCGAAAATCAATATAGTTACCGAGTGGCCAATGTCTTCGGCCGACGAGCGCGGACTCTCTTGGAGGCACGCCTAACTATCCCGTCGTACCGAGGGCGACGTATTTGCCGACACGAAATTTTTCGGGTGTACTCTTCGCGCTGAGAGTGTCGTCTACTTCCTGTCGAGAGGAGGACAGCGCCGCAGTGTGGGGCGCCCGCCACTGCGGAGAGGCACTACGGCGACAATCTCGTACTATAGTTCGACCAGTCCACCTACTGAGGTGGGACCCAGATGAAGTTGTCACTCCTCTGAGGTCTCCACCAAATAAGCGGACGCGTAGGCTGGGGACACGCAGTCTCCTCTGCGTACCACATGTAAGGAGGAAGGCACCCAAACCTAAACTGGATTGTGACCCTTTCTAGAGGTGGCAGTCACCCCCACGGGGACTCGTCTCACTTGTAGTGCGTCGGCGTCACAAGTGTCTGGCGTAGAGAGGCGTCCGACTCTTGCACCGTACAGCGTCCGTCACCCCCCTGTCACCGGCCACTATTGTGTACACGAGTACTAGACGGTATATATTTTGCACGCCCTTAATGAACAGGTATACCTTTCATCTGGTCGTGATGCAGGGCAACGACATGTTAGTTGTACACAACTAAGCACTTGTCTGTTGTTGTATACTGCGCTAGTGCCGCGTCGACGACTTTGTTGTGTAGGATGTGTCGGTTTACCTGTTACAAGGCAAACCACACATCCCTTTTCGTGACCTGGGGCAATGCCAGTGGGACGGAGCACGACAGCAAGGAGGTCGACAACGACCTGTCCTTAACCGAATATCGTGCCAGTTTTGTATACGACGACGGTAAAGTAGAACGGTGCATCCAAACCACAGTCGTGCCACAAATCAGTGGGTGAGACTGTTTTGCAAAAGGATTGCCCTCATGTCTCTGAGTCTGGACACAGTGCGCGAAACCGCGGAGTTACCAGCCCAAACCGAAATCACAATGCGCGTGACTCATTTCGAGGTAAACTTGGAAAATCTAGGTCCAAGGGGGACTTCAAAAAACAGTCGGTTTCATCGGAGACGAGAAGAACCGAGACTGTAGTCGATTTCCCACTCACTAAACAGACGAGAGAGACACCGAGGCAGTACAGAG
>NW_011354075.1:27682-47270 GCF_000735185.1 Notothenia coriiceps | reverse complement strand
GTGAATAACATGGGATGGATACTTGAGGGCAAAGGACAGATGACAGGAGAACCGGAGGACGGAAAAATAAGCATGCCAACCCGCGCGCAGTCATACGGGCCTACAGAACGTACAGAGACTCAGATGGTAAAGACACCCCCGATGAGCTGATGGAGTTACTTGTTGCTGTCAACAGCATTCCCATTGCAAGTGCTGAATGTGAGCGCGGATTTTCTCAAATGAACTTGATTTGCACTCCCAACCGTAGCTCTTTGCTCACATCCACCATGTCATCTTTACTCTTCCTAAATCTTGTTGGACCCCCCCTGGCTAAATTCAATCCAGTCCCGTACGTGAGGTCCTGGGTGGCCAAAGGACACAGAACTGCCACAGACACACGCAGTAAAAGCAGAAAAAAAGAGATAGAGGACAATCCGGACATGCTCGTGATGTGGGGTGTTTTAAACAACTAAATATGGTGAGCAAACATACTGTCTATTAATAGGCCGCCGTGCCAATCTTTGAATAGGCCTAATAAATATTTTTTTTACACGTTAAACCTGTTGAGAAATTAATTGCTGGCTGTATACTGAAGTCCCACCTGTGGTGATGTGGGCATTTGCCTATGTTGTGCATACTAGCCTAAAAAATTATAAATTATCGTCATAACATTTATACCATGGATACTATTTGAAATTGAGGCTTGTAAGTCCCACAGCGTTGCAAGTGGACATTTTCATGTTGTTTTCAGCACCTTTTCTGTATACGTTCCGGGACCTGTACGCGTCTCGTCATCCCTGAGCTGTCATATGTACTTTGCGTTCCGGCACCTTATGATTTACAAATTAAGCACTGGTTAGGAGCATCAGGTTTAAACGTCAAGCCCTGTTGTCTAATAACCGACTGGTTAATTACAGCTGGCTTGTGTCGCGAGCCCTGCTGCCGCGCTAACCAACAGCCGGTTACAGCCGGCTCAAACGGTGAGCCCCGCTGTCTGTTAACCGACAGGTAAGAAACAGCTGGCTTATGCACCTCCACACGCTGTATTACACAGCGGTTCTCATGATGTCGCCGTTTAGGAGAAGACTCGTAAACCGGACATTGAGGTTCACGCTCAAACCTGCTTGAGGAATGAGCGGAGGTGTGTGGAGGAGGCACATCTATGACATAGGAAACAAACCCGGGCTGTCTAATTAACCGACAGGTTTTAAAGACAGCCGGTTTGAGCCGTGAGCCCTGCTGCCTCACAGCCTGTCGGCCTGTCGGCTGTGAGGCAGCCGCTTATGCAGCTTTTTTTATGTCATCCGGAGGAGAGCTCTCCTGAACCGGGGGAACGGAGAGATCTCATTAGGCGGCTGCCTTTCCGATGATCTCCGGGAGTTCCTGGAGAATACCGTCTATCGACGGCAGAGCCGTGATGGCGGATAGAGGGACCCGGTGAACCGTCGTCAGCCACCTAGACTCGGCTACTGGGCTGACACCGGGCCCCCGCCCTGTCTCCCTCTCATACGGCGGGGGAACCACATGGTGATCCGTGAATGGAGGGGAAGGAGTCGCCTGACTGCTGCCCGCAACTCGGATCCAATAAATAAAGGGCTTGGTCCACCGAGTAAGACTCCTGGACTAGCCAATCATCCTCGGCCGCAGCAGCGAGAGCGTCCGCTCTTCACTGTCTGTGGGCCAGAGGGAGACGGACACAATGAGTGCACGACACCTGGGGAGTGAGAGTGGCGTTTGCGTCCACTAATCCCCGGCAGGACTCAAACCGTGAGCTCCGGTCGTAACTCATATGTCAGGTTGACACCGGGCCCCCACCCTTTTTCCCCCGTCCGGAGGAGAGGGAGGATGGGCCCAGGGGAACCAGGAATGTTTGTTTTTTAGTAAACAGCTCTGAAAAGAGCTGTTTACTAAGTAGACAGTGCTTCTGCAACGGAGTGCTGAAGAAAAGTGGGAGCAGATTGTAGGGACTACTTCCTATTTATACGGAAGTGAGTCCGTAGGTGGGGCCCACGTCATAGGTGGGCGTGGATTAAGTCTGTCAGTGCTGCACACGTGCAGTGGGATTACCCAATAGCGATAGCCTTAGAGGGCGAAGCCTTATACGATATAGAACGGAAATAGGTGTGAACTAAGGAAGAATTCATTGTCTGCTGACAGCGTTTCTTAGAAAGAGCTTGGTCACACTGAGTTGGATTTATAATAATAATAATACATTTTATTTGTATAGCACACTTTGAAAACAAAGTCATCTAAAGGTGTTTCCCAATTCAATGAGTTAAAAATGATCTAAGAAACATATTTTAAATAAGCAGGACATACAAAACTATAGAGCTTAATTTAAAAACAGAGCACACAAGGTATTTAAAAGGTGATCCGGTGGATTACAGGGAGCCAGTGGACTGAGAGATTTGCATCAGATTAAACGCCTAAGGTATACATTTGTTGATATCCAACTTCATCTCAACCTGAGATTTTCCTTTCACATGTTGTCCTGTGCTTGGTTTATGGACTTTTTTCCCGCAACATTTTGTTGAAATATTATAAAGATAATATTAAAGGTCAAAATATGATGAGAAAACATTTGTTGCAAATGTTGTGTTTTTCTTTACTCAAAACCAGACTAGGAGTTTTTATGCATTCAGATATGAGTTTGGTATATATCTTCTCTTATGATATTAGGCAAGCAACTGAATCTGCAATTTCCGCCAGACTATGGATTTCAGATGGTCGGACTCATTTAATATACTGTATATATGTTCTTTGAAATAAGTAACCTTAACCTGTTAAGGCCGAGAGGCCCCTAATCCGGGGCCTGCGGGGTGTTTTTCACAAAACTGTGTCTCCCAATATTCAAAAACGTATTAATGTGTCATACCAATTTAACCGGTAACGAACCATTTTTACCGAAACAAAACACAAGTCTCACAAGAAGCGTCTAAATGAGAACATACAGAACACAGCACCAACCAACATTTGCTATTTGTTCCCGAGTCAGGGCTCTGCATCTGATACCGCTCCGTCCAACAGTGACAGTACAGCATCACCATGTATAACATTTTAAACATAACGATTACGTATTTCAGGCATATCAGGTGCACAAAGAGCATGCATTAAAATAAATAAGAGCATCAGAACATTTATTTTTAAGATACCATACATTTTATAATTAGACGCTATTTCATTGTATAATGTGCTGCAGATATCTTATCAGAGGTCAAAAATAATCTCCATCGGTTTAAAATGTTTAAGTGTTGAGAAACTAGCAAATGTGATTGAGAAGGCCGACAGTGTACAGACATTTGAATGGTAGGTCATACATTTTCCTTGAACAAACAACTTGCGATAATAAATTATGGCTGTGCAAATTCTAGAATCTCTTTGTCTCAGTTATGTTAGAGGAAGTAGGTAGAATATTGAATGTTTATTTTCATTTGCAGTTACCTTAATAACTTAATGTTTTGAGCTTGGTTTGTTTTTCTTAGGGTGTGTCTTTACACCTATCATTTGACTTTATAAATAAATGTCCTTCCTTGTGCAATTATAACACCATGACGGATCACGCCCAGTTGTTACATATTTGTACTTTTACTCTTTTACTATTTTTTTCATCCTACAAAAAAAAGATCTCTTATTGGTCATCTTTATTGACAATTTTTGGAGGATTTGTTTTAGATTTGTATATGTTTGCAGGGCTCATTCAGGCTCACAGTTGTTAATGTAGTCAATAAAAATGTACTTGAACAAATGCACAGGACAAATACAAGTAATTGCTCTCAATTAGATCGGCAGTATCTGTATTTGCAGACAGACACATGGATTGTCTAAAGCTGCCTGGTATGTGGTACAACAGGTATGTCACAGAATATCACGCTGATTTTGTAATCGAGAAAGTACATTGATAATATGATTTGACAGCTTAATTACAGAGAGACAGAAATTGATAATCAAATAACTGGCAGAAGCTTTACCATTATCACTCTTTAAGATCACTGCTTCTGCTTTTTGCTGGCAGGCCAATGGAAACAGTGTTGTCATCACCTCATGAAGATTGAAACGCAGGGCTCAAAGAAAGCCATTCCAGCGAGGCAGGGATCACTATACCATGAAATAGGTAATGTAACACAATGCATCACATAGTCACATACCTCTAATGATGTCAATCAACAGACGCCTGCCTTCAGTATCCAAGGCAGCTTATCATTTGGTTAAAAAAAGGTTTTACGTTTAATTTCAATCTATTGAAGCAATTCGTTTTCATTTCTTTCTCCACAAACATATATTTGCAGTGTCTTGAATTTAACCGGAGTTGTGTAATTTTACCTGTGTTAAAGCTACATAAAAAATTACAGGGAAACCTGTAAATAAATGTTCATATAAAGGATTCGATGAGTAAAGAGTGATATCCTCATTCAACAGAATTCCCCTGAATCATCACAAATGACCCCTTAGAAGAGTGTGCCATTGAGTGTATACGTCCTCGGTTTTGTGATTAGGGTTTCTCTAAAAGCATAGATAGCCAGATCATAAGCATGCTTCCAGTCAGTAGCTACAAGAAGTGCAGATACAGTGACAGAGAATGTGTGAAAGGAGTTTACTCGGACCAGATGGAAACCCCCCTCATTGAGAAGGGGTGGAGAGGCCAATTTATAATGTTGTTACCAAATAATCCTACTCATTGTGCCTTTTTTAAATACAATACTGAATCAAATGAAAGCAGCAGCTACTGATTTCTAGGATGCCACTTGGGAGAATCTCAGAACACTTTTTTTTACATCCAGCAGGCAATAAACAACATTTACATCAATTAGAGTGGTGATCGCATCTAAAGCAGAGACGGTAAAGTACAATAATGTGAATGACGTTAGCTCCTCAGATCTGGGAGGTAATGCAGAATTGACTGACCGCAATTTGTTATTTTATCATACTGAGCTACCACATGCACATACTAGTAACAACATGATCCATTGTCCATTCAAAATGGATGGCAATAGCACCAACTTATACAAGAGTCTGCTAATTGGTATATGGAATAGCAAAAGAAAGGAGCTACAACATACATCACATGATTTGAGCAGATTGGCATGACCCACTCCTGTGGTTGGCATTCTGACAGTATGAGACATGTGATCCCTCATTTGTACCGTTGTGTCTTCATCTGCACAGCCCTGAGAGTGGACGAACAGGCCTGAACAAATGACATCATATAAAAGAGATAAATCATACAGCCCAGCAATGAACTCAGACAACGAGCCAGACACTGTCAACGTGAATATCTGCTGACAAAAACATCTGTCACCACAGAATAAACCATCTTTAAGAGCAACCAAGTGGAACATGTGTCAGCACCTGTGTGTGTGTTGTTTGAACAACGATACGTTTAAAAGTATTCCAACTATTGACGTACTGCGAGAAAAAAAACTAACAAGGAAGGAAAGACAATATATCGCAGTAAAGGAAAGAAGGTGCCTCCAAATCCCCCCTTCAACATTTTTCTATTCTCAAAGGGAAATGTTTAAAAGTGATTTGATATATTTAGAGCACAACAATAATAATGACTCCTTCCTCTTCCTTTTCAGTGACGCCCTTGGCTCCTGGAGAGGGTCATGTGATCCCGGATTTATCTGTTGAGATCCGCGCTTTGCTCTCTTCCTACTACAAGGAGAGGTAGGCCTTTATGGCACAGACACTCATTCTCCCTTTAAGCCTGGGACAAATGTGCCAATATGATTTACTTTCTCCTCTATTCAAACCCCGCTAATGATCACAATGACTCGCTAGATCACTTGTTTGTTTTGATAGTCCAACATTGCTTCCATCGTAAGGCGGAGCCACACGATATGCTACTGACGTCTAAGGAATGAAAACAATCTCTGCCGTGACAACAGACGATGGAATTTGTGCTTTAACCATGTTCATCTTTCAATGCGTATGTTTCCGTGGCTGAGATATCAGCTTATCAATATCATCAATGATGATAGATAAATGAGAGACATGTTGTTAGTAATACTTGACAGTTCCTTTAGATCAGGGGTGTCCAAACTACGGCCCGAGGGCCAAATGCGGCCCGCGGACCATTTTGAATTGAATAATTCAGAAAGTATAATAAACTTCTGCTTGTCTTATATTGTACTTCTTAAATATATATGTTCAAATATATTACACAGTATTCATTTGTTAATAGGCCCAATTTTCAAATATATTCAGTCAATTAAAGTTGAAATCATGTTCTACAAATCTAAGTTGATAAGAAAAAAAACTCAATAACAAATGTACATAACAACCTGAAAATAAACCTTTCGTATTTCCTTTTATTATAAGATATCTGAGGATTCTGCTTTAAGGAATGAGCTGCTAACAAAATAAATGAAACCCTCTGGAGAGCTGTGATGTAGGCAGTTTTTTCTAACAGAATTTTCAAGCATCAAGAATCATTTATCTACATTGGATTGATTTTTCCAACTTATAACTGAACTTATAAGGCAATATACCTCAACTCGAGGAGTGGCACAGCCCTTCGTATATATGTCTGCATGTGGCCCTCGGTGAAAAAAGTTTGGAGACCCCTGCTTTAGATTGACTGACCTTGTAAGTCTTTAATTGTTGAAAATGTACTACTATTTCTGTTTGTTTAATACTATAAAATGAAATGAAAGAGGTCACATCAATTGCTTTGGGAGGTTTATTTCTTCATTACGACTTTATAAATTGTAATCTCAAATTATTATTTCTAGTTTGGTCAGTTCAATCATGGATAAAAACAAGAACAATCGTCATGTGTGGTTCACCGTTGTTGGTGCAACCTAATGGATCAGCAGTTACGTGATTTAACACGGGACATCACAGCTAAGCAAGATGAATACATTTCAAACACACACTACTCCTCATGAACAATGTGGGCTTTGTTGTCCCGCACCAACTGCTTTTCAGACAATTTAACTTCTTAGATTAGCAAACATTCAAAGTTACAAGTTTAAGTCTGCACATAATGCACCTGAGTGTCAAATGCCACATATATTGTTCAGGAGGATGGTTTGTGTACCTAGAAAGGCCAGAGATTGGTCAAAAGACGGCAGGGAGAACAGGCTGTACCTTTGGTAGTTATATGTGTATGATATATATGTGAAGTAGCAAGCTAAGAAGATGACAAATATTTTACAATGTGGGCTTTGTGTGGCTTTGAATGCCTCAAGTGTGTTTGTCCATCAGTCTAAAAGTGTTTTCTCTCCATTACTCTAGTTCTGAGTCAGTCTCTATTGAACGCACCACAACCATATCAATGCAGCAGTAGCTTACACAATTTCCCAGACTTGCATTAAAAGTTGGACATAATCTGAGATGCTATTTAAAATGCTTTGCAAAGTGGGTAATTTATTGTTGTAAACAAGTTGGTTTAGGTTGCAAAAGCTCTAGAAAAATGTCAATTATACTTCCTTCTGCCTGGAAGGGATTGCACCCTGTCATAAAGCCTATTAAATAGGTCAGACAAAATATGTTTTGTACAGGTTCCGGTACATTAAATAAGATCTCATCCTCATACCAACCATACCTAAATGAGAAATTGGCAACCTCACACTTCGGACGGGCCTGAAGAGTTCCTGAATAGTCTCAACTGTCAGGAAAGATGTGTTGTGGTTTTATCAACAGTGATTATACAGTAACTGGGGTGTGAGTTTCACACACTGGAAAAACAATTCCTGACATACCTGCCCTGCAGTAAATCTTTACAGACACTTTAACAAGACAGATAAAAGATTGGAATTGAGACATTAAGGCAGATGTAATGCTATTTAAGAACACTGGAATCTTTTATTCATCATTATACTAGTTGTTTTTGTCTCTTTCACAGTTATTGATGACCCTGCCACAGTCACAATGGAGGAGTGAGAACATTTTCTTATTTTATTAATTTGTTGCTTTCAATCCTGGTCACGAAAATCTACATTGTAAATGGTGCTATTTTTTTAAATATGCGTAGGAAAAACGTATTATTTATATCATCTTTTTTCAATTTTCATATCAACTCTCTTAATCTGAACTGTTTAACCAACCAGAAATATTATTAAAAATAAAAAGCAGACATAAAACCTTCAGTTTAATCATTGCTAAACATTGATCTCTTTATTATTTCACCTGAATATAACATTGATTATTCCGCTCTTTGCAACATGCAAGCTCCATATTGTCATAAGGGCTTCATAGTTCTAAATAAAGGTTTGATGCTTGTTCTGCGCCTAGTTAATCTGTGTTACTTCTGTAACTAAAATGCTTTTGGCAAAACAAACTGAAAACACAGGAGTTTCTGTTTTTTGATAACCTATAAGGGGACATTTAAAAATCCACACAAAGAGGCTTCTGAGTGAAGCAATAAAAACACATGTTCCAACTGGATTTCTTATCAACAATATCTTTGTATCAGGAAACAACTGCTTTGCATATAAAGTCTTTAAAAAGGTAAACAGTTTCGGGAAACGAACCCTGTAAAGAATGTGAACATTTGTTATTGAACATTGAACCAGTAATTACAGGGTTGTGGTTGTTGTTTTAGTCACAATGATGGGAGTGTCCGTTTTATTTTCACACCTGAAGATTCCCTACACTACGTATTCGAGAGATTAACGATAAAGACGATTATAGACAGGACAATAACATAATAGTAACCACAACATAAAATATATGTTGGTATGATAAACAAATAAAAACAAAACTTAGATAATTAAAGCCCAATTGAGTCTGATCTGTAGTTTTGTGTTGAGTCATACTGCATGTTTGTATTCCTTTGGAAATCTCAAAATAAAAGTATTAGTGCAGAATCAGCCAATAAACAATTGAGACATCAAACATTCATTTATTTATTAAAATGTTAGATTTACAATACAATGACAGTATATATTCATTTAGACATTTTTTTCAAGAGTGGGCATTTTTCTTCAAATCTATCTCTGCTTATGATATGAATGAATTATTACACATCAGATGATTGTTAGTTTTTTTTAAACTTCCATAGTATTGAGTAAAAACGTATGTTATTATATACAAATCATATACAGTTTAAGAAATAACAATATGTGAGCTTTAAAGTGGTGTTGGAGCATCTGGACTGATGTTCACAATGATCTTGAGATGATTTTCTTCAGCTTCTCCACTTCTTCAGTGGTGAACTGCAGCAGAGGATTAGAGGGTGAATTCAACGTGAGCATAGCTGCTAACCCCGTGTCTGACTTCTCCCCCCCCCCCTGCACTGTGTCTTCATTACAGGATATGAAGGTGGCATTGTCTCGCTGCACTGTGCGGGGACTAGAGTCAATATTCACTGGGAGGGTGGAAGCCTGGGTCTCTTTGTCAAAGGCATCCCAGCAATGTGTGGGTCTGGAGCTGGATGACTTGTTAATTTCCCGCTGACCAAACACATCCTGGCTGGCTGCTCTTTTCAGGATATCTGAATGCTGAGGATTGTAGTTGGTGAAATGATCTTGGCTTGTTTTGTGGTGATTTCTGGTACTCTGGTTGGGGCTCGGGAAATTCCTTCGCGTCAGCGTCAGATCCTCAGCTTCACCTGAGGAGTTGCTGTGTTTGTGATTCATGTTTGATGCCATATTAGTAGGGCCCCCCTCCGTGTCGGGACACTTCCTTTGCTCCTCCTGCGGGGGTCCATGCATCTTGACTGAGGACCCACACAGCTTGAGCCAGCTATGAAACACAGACAGTGGTACCTCAATTTCCATTTTTCCTCCATTCTCTCGAGGGAGACCAGGAGGTAAATCAGTGAAATCGAGCTCCCTTACTTCTGGACTCCCTTCTCTCTCTTCTTTCGGACGGATCGTTACTTCTGTTTTTGGAGAGCTGGACCTTTGTGCCATAGTTGACACGCCTTCATCTGTCCTCAGTGTTGGGGCAGTGGGGCTGCCTGAGGCTCTTAGAGCTTTTTGATTGACATATGCCTCTCTAGCTTTCTCTGGATATGATGTATCTCCCAAACTTGCCTCGCCATCTTGTGTCTCAGATCCATCATTTATCATCACCTGCAGGCTACGAGGAGTGTACAGAGGGGAGGGCTTGTTCAGAAACTTTGGGGTTTTGCTGGATGAAGGTGGGCTGAACGATGAGGCGGGGGTGCTGTAGGTTTCCCGCCTCTGTGCTTTATCCAAAGGTCCAAAAGGACTGAGGTCCCAAGGCTCAGACAGGCTACATGTGGTCTTGTACTGATCTGCCAGGAAGCGCAGCTGCTCCAGCGGCTCCAGCGGCTCCTCCAGCGGCTCCTCCAGCGGCTCCAGCGGCTCCAGCGGCTCCAGCGGCTCCTTTTCTCTTTCTTTCGGGTTCAGGTGAGATGTAGGGAAAGGGAACCAAGGCTTGGGGGGTGGGGAGCTGTGTAGTGTCAACACCGGGGAAGAGACGGGGACGTAGGGGGGGAGGACTGCGTGGCTTGGGTGATAGTAGCGAGGGTAGCGGGGCGACAGAGGGAAGACACTCTCACGAGGGTGTGAATGGAGGGTAGGTGGGTTCTGTTGGAAAGATAGGGTGTGTTAGAGGTTGAAGGAACATTTTAGGGAATAATCCCATTCAATTTATTTGCCAAGAGGTAGATACAAATATGGGAACACATCTAGAGCTGGTTTATCCAAACCAAACCAAATCTGCCTACAAATATTGGGTTTAAGTGAGCAATAGGATGTGCTGGACTTTTTCGCCACTGGTTGCTATATTATTACAACTGTACTGATTAAAAAGAAGAAAGTGTTTGCTAGTGAATTTATAAAAGCTGTTAGTTGTTAGTAGTTGCTATAGCTATTTCACTCCATTTCCATTTGTATGCTAAGCTAGGCTAATCAGGAGCTGGTTTAAGCTACATACTTAGCAAATAAGCATATTTTACAGCATTACAATTACACATTTGCTTTAATGTATTGTTCTATTTTTTATAAAAGAGAACAGGTTTAACCAATAGGAATATGCGAAAAAAATCTTAAATACATGTTGTTGCATCAGAACCACATTATTTAGAAGAATTCACAAAATATACCATTTAACATGCATTCAGGACACAAGCAGTAACTTCAGGATATAACTATGTATTTACTTCGTTTACATATTGCTAACTTATATGTATTGAATTAATATTTTCTGAGAATGTCTCTTGTATCTTTTTGGAGTGTGAACACCACCCACCTGGTGCAGAGGTAGGGACGTCAGTTTGCGTTTGGCCGGCCTTGGGCTGTCCTCTCTGCTGAAGCTGGTGAAGTGGAAGTGCTTCGGCTGGTTACGGGGCACCACGTTCACCAAGATGCCTGTCAGGTGACACTCGTACGGCAGAAGCAGCCTGCACAAACAACACATTGATCAGATAAAACCTTTTTCTAAGCCTCTCAGCACACTCACTAACCCACTCCCGTTGTCAGACTTACTTCTCGTAGTGTCTTCGGGTGCACGTGGCTGCGCTCGTGCTCCGGGGGTTTCCTCCCAGAGAGTTATACACCTGTTTCCACAGTTGCTGGGCCATCACCTGGCAGAGGGCACGGTGGTCAGTGGCTGATACTTTTGTGACTTCATAGTGTGACTGTTATATTTCAATATATCACAATGACTAAATGAATTCCTAGTTATTTTGTTACCAAAACCAAGCTATACTAACATTTGGCCTAGCAACTGCTAAGCAACCCCAATGCTGTATCAACAACGGGTACTTGTGGGTTATCTGTCGCGACTTTTTTTTGTTTTTTTCAAAATCTTTACTACCTAACCCTAACATTTTGAGAAATGAAAAAGTTCAAGTGGCGACAGATAGGCCTAACCCACAAGTACCCAATAGTGCTATCACTAATATAAATACATAGATATATTATATTATATATATATTTATATGTAATTACCTGGTGGTAGCCACCCATCGCTCTGACAACCTTGAACATCAGAAATAGATCAACTGGAAAAAAGAGACAAAAGATACTCAACACACTTTATTATTTATGTAGCAATTTCAGAACTCTATTGATCAAATAATTGATTATTATTCAATAAAATCAGCTTCAAGAAATATAATCTTAGTTATATAAAACAAGTGAAAATTACTTGATGTCAATTAACTATTCAGTTATTTGACTTGTGGTTATAAATCTGAATTTCTATTCTCAAAAAAGGAATTATTAGTTTATGAAGTAGGCAGGTAAATAACTATATTCATAATACCATGTCAATTATTAAATAACAGGACATTTTTGTTACTAAAAATAAGTAAAATGCATTAATCAGCTTGGGTCCCAAAATCTGATAAATATTGATAATACATACTTTGTTTGAAGCCAAGGTTGGGGATCCTCTCTATGGGAGTATCTCTCTTCCTCATGAACAGGTAGAGATCTTTAAGGAATTTCTCCTCTGTGATCTCCTCCGCTGGATCTTTAGTCCGCTGCTCTAGGATCTCTCTTTGTGCCATTTCCACGTGTGCCTGAGGACAAACAGAGCACAAACTATGATTTAACTGAAACTAAGGAATACTTAACAGTTTGTATTTAACAATCCTATTACTGTTCTGTCCTTTTAAAATGTGATTTAAACATACTGGACCAAACACACCTCAAATACCTGAGATTCTCTGGGGACAATGCCTGACTGTTTGTTTGGAGGTCCTATCCTCTTGACGGATGATACTCAAACACATCCATGTTTTTGACCATTTATCAAAGTTTTATCCCATGTTTGTATTAGCTTCAGTTGAGGCTGTCTCTTGAGACAACATGCCATTGATATGACACAAAATGGCATCAATGCCTTCATTCATCCCTTAGCTTCCATTGTTTGATATTATATATAAGTCAGCATAGGTATTGTGACACTTGGAATAATTACAAATAATGGTTTGCCCCTTTCTAGTTGTAGTTTAGAGTTTTTGTTATCTTATACTTCATCATTCAATATTGTAGTTTACTACAATCATGTTACTAACGACCAATAGATATAAAGAGTTGCATATGATCATTATTTTCCGAATAAAGCAGTAATGCTGATTGTATTTGACATTTTACACAGTGATATTTAGAAGAGAGCTTCTGCAGGTCGAATGCATGTTATCCAATATAACAACAGCTTATTGTAAAACAACAACAGTATCCAGAGTTGGATGGAAAAGGCAGGATAGCAAATGTGAGCACCATATTTTTAAATCTAGAACACGAATAGTATAAATTCAATAAAATCACAGTCAATCTATTCTTGATTTTCATTTTTGAAATGTTCCTTACCGGTGTTTCCATTGGGAGAATAAGCATGGGTTATATTATCTCATGGCCTTGAGGAGTGTACAGGTTGCTGTTCCCTCCAGTGTTGTAAAAGGAACTACAAATCACTGCAAGCCCTTTTGAATGTCGCGTCAGTCACCTGTCCCTTGTTTCTGCGTGACAACTTGGGTAACTGACAGAGGGGGTGTTTCTCCAACGATTTCCTGCTGAGATTGCTATCGTCAGACCAGTTGAACCTGTTGTACCTGTTGTTAAGCAAATACCCAAAAACGGTTTCCTGGAATATTCCATGCAAATGTTTATTATGGGGAGAAAACCAGTGGAAATATGTGATCATCATATCGAAATAACAGGGGATATTGTTCAAATAAGTCAGCTTTGATAATTTGCGATTTAGGATCCCTAGAGCATATTTCAAAGCAAAAATTAATCTGTTGCCATCAGTTGATCAGTAGATGTGCGTGGATAGCAGAATTGTATACCAGAACAATGCAGCAGTGTTACTGGGAGGGTTGAATTTAGCGTATAATTATTGCAATATTATGTTCACATATACAATAGTGTATGGTAACACTGGCAACATATTGAGACTGGTAATTATCAATGTTGAAATAGGAAATATGAGACTTTGATGGCTGACTAATAATACTCACTGGCTGGGACACATTGCATGCAGGTGACTGTGGTTGAGTATGCAGTTTTTCAGCTTTCATAATTATTCAATTGTCCTAATTATTCAACTGTAATAATTATCCCCAATTTACATTTTTTTTTACAATTGTCTTAACCTTAAGTCTCCTGTTTCTATAACTATAATCAAGCAAACTCAAAATATGCATGACCGTCAAGTCTTTTATCTAACCTTAATGAGGTTATGAGTCATCATTCCATTTGGAAGAATACTTGTTTCCATTGCTCTATCAGAGCTCAGTGACCTTTTCATGTCAATTATATTAATCAGACAAGAAAGGGGCCGATTAATGTCCTTTACATGTCGTCAGGTTAACCGCCCAAATGGTACAAAATGCTGACGTTATCGAATTCCTTCTTAACCAGTTTATTACAATAAATCAACTGGGTGGTGAACTGCCATCTTTCAACATTCGATTTAAGCCAATTAAACAATTAAATAAGGGTTTGAATTCAGATTATAAAAGAATAAGACTGCTACTGTATTCTATAATTATCATTAGGAGATGACGGTGTACACTCCTTATATATCTTGGATACAGTAGGGTGTTTTAATTGGACCAAAACATCTGTCAACAATCTATTTCAGGTACAGGATGATTTCTGGGTGTGCCACTGACATTAGAAAACCCATAACTAACATCCATATTGGATGAAAGGCGAATGAGTAAAGGTTTTGTTGATCCTCCTCAGTTTTGGTTGACTGCAATTCCATGTCATGAGTCATCCTGTGGTGTTCCCGTATCGTATCAGCTCAGTCATCTGATTTCATCTATAAGAAATGTACAATCTGAAAACAGCAAAGCAACACAACTGCTTTGTTATTTTGTAAACAATACTTAAAGGGGACCTATCATGCAAAATGCACCTTTGTACGTCTTTTATACATGAATATGTGTCCTCGGTGTTCCAGGGAACTCACCAAGTGTCAGAAAACACAACCCTCTCTATTTTCCTCCTTAGCCAAATCTCTAAAAAAAGGGGCTGCAACGGATCTGGAAAAAACGGATCCAGATTTCAACACTTTTCTACGTCACAAAGAGGTGCTCCGCTTATTGGTCAACTCTCCACCTATCAGGGGAATGAGCCACGGCCACGTGCATTGCCAAACCCCAGGGGTTCTCAACCTTTTTTGGGCCAGCGCCCCCCTGTCCATTATCCAGGTCTCTTACCGCCCCCCATCAAAAAAAGTAGACTTATTTTCTTCCCTGAATATTAATGTTGACTAATATTCTGTGTTATATCATTTAAAAAGCATGTCACTGAATGCCAAATAATAGATTTGATTTAACTGGGCAGTTGGAATATCATTATCATTAGTTTACCAGAGAGCAGGAAAGCCATGTGAATGTGAATAAAAATGATATTTATGAGTGTTAAACAAACTCAGACAAGAGCAGAGAATACAAACAGACTGCTACGGAACAGCAGCAATTTCACACATGTCCAGTGCAGAACAAAAAGTAGGCTACAAAACTGTACATTAGGCCTAAAGAACTAACAGGTCGGAAAGGTGTTGCATTTCGCCAAATTGCGGGGGGGGGGAAGGTTAGTGTGAGCCCTGCGCTTGGTGGTTCCCCGCCAGTTTCTTCACTGCGGGTTGCAGAGAACTTAGTTTCAGTCGCAGTGCACCTGAGGCCGTCAAGTTCAAGCGATTGCGGTACTTGGACTGCATGTGGAGGACCTGGCTGAATCCCTGGTCCACGAGGTATGTGGTTGGGAAAGCCAGAAGAAGCAGCCTCGCTTTCTCCCAGAGAGCCGGGTAACGCTGAGAGTATTTGACCCACATGTTGCCCCAGCCAGAGGTGCGGAAAATAGCCTGGGCCTCATCGTCACTCTGGATGTCGATGAGATGCTCCTGTATTGCTGGCTCGCATTCCGCCACGTCCGCCTGAAAGGGCTGCACACCCAGGTGGGAACATCGAGGTCCAAAAGATCTCTGAAGCGGATCTTCAAGTCGGCATTCACCATCCTCAGGTGGTCTGTGTAAATGAGGAGGCGCTCATCGGTAAGAGCCTCAGACACCTGCAATAGAGTATAACCAGGAAATTGTTATCGGTGCAGAATGTTACCATCCGATTTTAAACTGGTTATTTTATTGCTAATTAGTTTACTAATTGATGTTTCTTTATTCTCATAGTACATTCAGAACATAAGTTATTTATACTAACCAGGAACACAAATATAGTGTTTGCATAGAGTAGCCTACATTTATTACATGTATTATTTATTATTATCATTATTTAGTAGCCTAGGCTAGATCACCTTGGTCAACAGTGGGAAATGGGAAAATGAGCAAACTGCTTCCTGCCTTATGCTCTGCCCGGTATATGATTCCAGCCTGGAGGGTTGAGACTGTGGAATGACCGCCTTGCTGCTCTGGATCAGAGTAACTCCTTTTCCTTTGGAGCTTCAGCGTGACTTCATTCATTTTGCCAAAGAAAGTCTGCGAGGTTACATGATGTCGCAGCGGCTGATGACACACTGTTCCCCGAGAGCCTGCACCTCCACCTTCTCTCAGGAAACTCCACACAGCATGCTGTTGTCAAACAGCTCACAAAACGAGCAAGGCACAGTTTCCTTTTTGAGAGGCCAGCGACATCAGTGATTGTGGAGAAGAAGGACGCTCAACAGGTCTAATCATTTTCCTGACACAGCTGTCGGAACAATCTGTAATTCAGCGGCGTGGGCTTTTATTTTTGGTTTATTGGCCTTTACTGGCAACATTGAGAGACTCGTTGGAGAGGTGGGACTCTATATCTTTAGATTTGGCCACAAGGTTGTGGCGGTGCAAGAAGAGCACAGTGGGACTGTGAGGACAACTGCGGGAAGTGCTTCTTTACGCAGAAGTGGTAAGATTTAGCGATTAGGCATCTGCAGCCCGCATGGAAGGGGGCACCGCAGTAAGCAGCATGCGAGGATGTTGTTGATCAGATTAACAGTCTGTAAGGATAAGGACCATCCTGCAGTGCATTCTAAATGGTGTGAAGCTGATGTCTGTGATGCCAGGATATGTTTGGACATCAAGAATTTCCCAGCAATCTGTGAAGCTGTTGGAGGTCAGCTATAGCGGAGGATAGGCCAATAGGCCAACAGGAACATTGTTGTACTCAAAGAATGAGAGCATGTCCTGCACTTTCAGCTGTTAGGCATCTGAATGGATTCCCGCAGGATGGCATACAAGTCTGCTCGCTCCTGTATTCAGACGGCTCATTTAATCAAGTCCTGCTGCTACGGTGCCATTGACTGGAGTGGATGGATTGTCAGCACCGCTGTGTATGTGATCACGCTAACCCCAACTGGAGTGACGTTTAGGGATTATTTTAAGGTCAGGCGTAATAAGCTATTAGGCTCCCTAAAAATTAGATGTGATTAAAAACAAGAGAGAATAAAATATAAAACAATATAAGGATTAATTTTTCTAAATATGACTCCGAAAATTATGTTCATCTGCAAGTTGCATTCCCCCTAATTGAGTGGTGTGGAGTTGGTTCGCGATACCTCTTATGTCAGACAGCCATCCATTCGTGGGTCTCGCTGCCTCCATCTAGTGGGACAGATTGGTAGTGTGAGAATACCACATTTTTTCCTGATCTTGAAGATTCCAGTTGCCATGATTTGTCCCCATCAACCAGCAGAGACAGCATATAGGCCTTGGAAAAAGAGTTAGTGAATCATAGTGACAGGTAGTCAGTAGTTTTTTGTTCCTCAAAATGAAGGTTTTTGCGGGAACAAAATAGTCCTTTATAATGTTTGTTTGAGGCACACACCTCAGTGATGGACCCAGAGATCATCGAGTGTTTTCGAGTTAGAGGTTAGGGTTGGTGTAGGGTTAGGGTTAGGTTAGGTTAGGTTAGGGTTGGGTCTGGGGTTGGGGTTAGGGTTGGGTTAGGTCAGGTGGGGTGGTTCTGGCGGTTAGGACTGGGTGGGGTCGAGGGTTGTCGGTGGTGGAGTGGTCCGCGGCAGTTCCCACGTCCCAAGGAGCGTTGGGGTTAGGAAGAGGGGGTGGTGATGCAGACCCTGGTTTCGGGGGCTAGGAATGCTTCCTGGTTTTGGACACAAATTAACATGGGATTCACTCCGGTTGTCATATGGACGTACTTCGGTTTCCACTGAATATTAATGGCCAGATTGAATACAACATAGCACCCAATTCTCCGGTCAATTGACAGGAGGAGTTTTGAAAGTGACAAAACACTGCTTCCACACATTTAAAAACACTATAATCAAATGATTACCAGGGTCCATGCACCTTCCCTGGGCTGTGTAAAATGTGGTGATGCCGCCCTGGAGGTATCCTTACTTCATTTAAAACATGTATACACTCAATGTACACCCTTCATTAGGGTCCCTAACACATGCACACAGCCTGAGCAGCGACTCGCGCCGTTTCCAAAAACAACACCCCGCTTTCCATTTGCCCCATCAGTTTGTTAACGAAGTGGACGCGGCCACTGTTTTTGCCCCCTAAAAGTGCCTTTCTGAATGCCGGCTTTTGCGTTTAAATGATGCGTACCATTCATGAACCGGGCCCCCCGACCAATGCACATGGTCTGGAGCTCGCTGGGGTTCCCGCAAACACTTTAATCACACTTTTGGTCCATTTTTGCCCATCAGTTTGCTGTAACAAAGTGGACGCGGCCACTGTTTTATTTGCCCCTAAAGTGCTTCTAATGCCGGCTTTTGCGTTTTAAACTGTGGGTACCATCATGAACCGGGCCCCCGACACAATGCACACGGGTTCTGGAGCTCGGCTGGGTCCCGCAAACACTTTAATCCACTTTTGATCCATTTTGCCCATCAGTTTGTTAACGAAGTGGACGCGGCCACTGTTTTGCCCCTAAAGTGCTTCTCAATGGTCCGGCTTTTTGCGTTTAAATGATGGGGGGTGTTATCATGAACCAGGCCCCCCGACACAATCACACTGCGTCTGGAGCTCGCTGGGCGTTCCTGGCAAACACTTTTAATTCACACTTTTGTCCATTTTGCCGATTCGTTTGCTTTTAACGAAGTGGACGCGCCACTGTTTTTGCCCTAAAGTGCCTTCTAATGCCGGCTTTGCGTTATAAATGATGGGTGTTATCATGAACCAGGCCCCCCCGACACAATGCCCACACGGTCTGAAGCTCGCTGGCGCGTTCCCCGCCAAACACTGTTTAATCACACTTTTGTTCCATTTTGCCCACAGTTTGTTAACGAAGTGGACGGCGCCACTGTTTTGCCCTAAGTGCTTTCTAATGCCTTGCGCTTTTGCGTTTAATGCATGGGTGTTATCATGAACCAGGCCCCCCGACACAATGCACACGGTCTGGAGCTCGCTGCTGGGTCCCGCAAACACTTTAATTCACACTTTTGTCCATTTTGCCCATCAGTTGTGAAACGAAGTGGACGGCCACTGTTTGCCCCCTAAAGTGTTTTTAAAGCCCGGCCCTTTTGCGTTTAAATGATGGGTACCATCATTAAACCGCCGGCCCACAAACCCGACACAATGCCACACGTCTGGAGCTCGCTGGCGCCGGGTCCCGCAAACACTTTAATCACACTTTTGTCCATTTGCCCATCAGTTTTTGTTAACGAAGGTGCGAACGCTGGCCACTTGTTTTGCCCCTAAAAGTCTGCTTTTTAATGGCCGGCTTTTGCGTTTAAATTGATTTTTGGGTGTTATCCATTTGAACCGGGCCCCCCGACAC
>NW_011354075.1:27107-27637 GCF_000735185.1 Notothenia coriiceps | reverse complement strand
GTGGGTGCGCTCTGGTGGGGGGGGGGGGGGTGTGTATCGCAGTCTGCTCCTCTGCCTGCCTGCCGCTGCACTCTGCCTCTATCCACACAACTTTTCCCCGCCTTTCAGAGACTTATTGCCGGGTCAAACTCTAAGTTACAAACTGTACACATTGCATTCTTGCTAATTAGCCAAAATATGAACGGAATAAGTAGCAAGCATCGTAACAAACAGAGTAAAATAAATAGGGACAACAGCTTGTCAACTAACCATTCAGAAACGTCCTGCTGCAACCGAGATGTTTGCACCTCCACCAAAACCTCCGCTGCTTCAGGGTCAGTTTCTGGATCAAATTGATAATATGCTTGAACACATGCATTCCTCTGAGATGACATGTTTATTCCACACTCGTAATCACAGCAAACATGGTGACTCTCGCCGGCTCATGCCCCCCTCTTTTGCAGGGGGGCGTGGTCAGTTGCTGCTCAGAATTTTCAAAGACAGGCTTGGAATAGAGCGAAAATGAGCGAAACGAGGCATGGCTAAAAAAT
>NW_011354075.1:0-27091 GCF_000735185.1 Notothenia coriiceps | reverse complement strand
GAGATCCTTTTTACTTACAGTTTAGTTAATTCATTGTAAAGCTGCAATGAAACCTGGAGTGGATAATCTGAGAAAGTTATCTGGCTATTAGACTGCGTCAAATCAAATGCCAAATACTCATTGTTCTTTGCCAGTACAGCATTGTCTGGCTGTCATTTACATGATTTGACGTTGTTTCCTGGTGTGGTTTTACCACTAAGCTACCATTGTCCTGCCTTCACAGCCAAACCCTTGAGCCGAATGGTGCCGCAACACTGCAGACGCTAAATACTGGCTCTGCTGGAATTAAAATCAAAGTTGTTCAAATTTAAGGTGTTTGAATAACTTAAATCAGAATCAGATGAAACATCAGCAACTGGGAAAAACTCAACCTTTAAAAAATAGAATAACAGAGACAGCACGATCACTGTCAAACCAACACACTAACACATATGGTCATAAAATGTTCTCTTTAGGGGCAGAACATTTTGTCAGCTAATATTCGTCTGTGAAGCAATTCCTTAGCTGTTTGGTTGATTTTGGTAGAGTTACGACCATTACCCATTTCTGACTATAACATTGCAAACAAACCTTTAAAAGTTGGTATATTTTAAAAGTGATTGGTGTTAGCCAACACGCAACAATAAACTGGGAGCCTGTTCAGACATCAAACGACTTGGTCAGGGTTTAAAAAGCATTGTGGTTCGGGTTAAAACAACTACGAAACAGTTTCTGTTAGACGTACATCATATTGCACAATCAAGCCGTTTTTGACTGGATGGAAGGAGCAGCTCGTCACCATTTACCTCTGGGACCTGCCCGGCTGCGGATCGTGTGGGTTATAAAGAACAGATTAAGTGTGATTAATGTTGAACTAGTTACACTTGATGCATTATAAGTATGGGACCATGTTAGAGCATACAGCTCTGCCAGGAGTTTATTTTTCAGGGGTACTGCCACAGTGTTCTTCATCTCTCATCTCCTTAACCTCATTTCTACATTTCACGGTGACAAGGATATCTTCTCTTTGAAATCACTAGCTTTATTAGCATACAAAAACAAACTGAATAAAAAGCTTTATTACTGCAGCTAAATATTTGTTACCTGACCTAATATAAGGTTATGGCGTTGGGGGTGTTATGAAAAGAAAAAATAATTTATTAATAAGCTCTCCTTTTGTAACTGTTTACTCCACAACGTAGCACAGGAACCGTTTCCTCCAAGTCAGGAAACAAAACCCCTTGCATTTGAGGCACATTGCATCAGCTTTTAGACCAACCTTTAAGGAGACCTATCATTCTATATATTTAAATGATATATGTATGACCATATCCTGTATAAGGTATATGATCTGTTTGGTATTTTGAAAAATAAAATGTATAAATATACCTTATACAGGTATGGTCATACACTATATCATTTAAATATATAGAATGATAGGTCTCCTTTAAAGGTTGGTCTAAAAGCTGATGCATGTGCCTCAAATGCAAGTGGTTTTGTTTTCTACTTGGGAGAAACGGTTCCCTGTGCTACGTTTGTGAGTATAACAGTTACAAAGAGAGAAGCTATTATACATTATTTTTCTTTTCAATAACACCCCCAACTGCCATAACATCTTATATTAGGTCAGGTAACAAATATTTAGCTGCAGTAATAAAGCTTTTATTCAGTTTGTTTTTGTATGCTAATAAAGCTGAGTGATTTCAAAGAGAAGATATCCTTTCACCGTGAAATGTAGAAATGAGGATTAAGATGAGATGAGAGATGAAGAACACCTGTGGGCAGTAGCCCCTGAAAAATAAACTCCTGGCAGAGCTGTAATGCTCTAACATGGTCCATACTTATAATGCATAAAGTGTAACAGTTCAACATTAACACACTTAATCTGTTCCTTTATAACCCACACGATCCTGAGCCGGGACAGGTCCAGAGGTAAATGGTGACGAGCTGCTCTTCACATCCAGTCAAAAAGGCTTGATTGTGACAATAATGATGTACTCTAACAGAAACTGTTTCGTAGTTGTTTTAACCCGAACCACAATGCTTTTTAAAAGCCTGACCAAGTCGTTTTGATGTCTGAACAGGCTCCGCAGTTATTGTTCGTGTTGCTTAACACCAAATCACTTTTAAAATATACCAACCTTTGTAAAAGGATTTGTTGCAATGTTAGTCAGAAAGGGTAATGGTCGTAACTCTAGCCAAAATCAACCAAACAGCTAAGGAATTGCTTCACAGACGATATTAGCTGACCAAAATGTTCTGCCCCTAAAGAAGAAACCTTTTAATGAACATATGTGTATAGTGTGTTGGTTTGACAGTGATCTGTGCCTGTCTCTGTTATTCTATTTTTTACGGTTCTGAGTTTTTCAAGTTGCTGATGGTTTCATCTGGATTCTGATTTAAGTTATTCAAAACACCTTAACATTTGAACAACTTTGATTTAATCTCCAGCAGGAGCCAGTCTTTAGCGTGCCTGCAGTGTTGCAGGCACCATTCTGGCTCAGGGTTTGGTGTAAAGGACAGACAATGGTAGCTTAGTGGTAAAACCACACCCAGGAAACAACGTCAATCATTAAATGACAGCCAGACAAATGCTTTACTGGCAAAGAACAATGAGTATTTGGCATTTGATTTGACAGTCTAATAGCCAGATAACTTTCTCAGATGATCCACTCAGGTTTTATGCAGCTTTAAAATGAATTAACTAACAACTGTAAGTAAAAGGCTTCACTTTCTGTGCTGATAAAGGAATGGAAGAAGATTGAAATGATGTCATATTTCAGGATCGCAGCACACAACTGTACAAGCACAAAGCACAAAGAAACACTTGTTGACATTTCCTGAAAAAGCTCCCTGACAGGTTTAAGCAAGTATTTCCTGTAATTTGATTCTTTAATTCAAGACAGGGAAGTCTGCTGAGTAAAAACAGACCTTTAGCAGAATGTGATTCCTGACCTGACTTTTACCCCATGGTGCTAATGCCACGTTGCTACATGCCAGCAACTATGATACACATGAACAACACTGTTACAATATAAGATACCTAAATCCTTTGAGAGCTTAAAGTTGTGTCAGCAAATACCTCTGCATTGTGTCTCTAATCCAACTACATCATCACTCCGGAGAGACAACTCGTATTGGTATCCACATTACATGAATGGCCTCAGGTTTACTTCCTTTGTTCTGTTCAAAAACAACAAAGTAACATTTCAACACCTTTCTCTTTACATTCTGAATAAGGTAATCTTATTCATAACGGCACATAAATAATAGTACAGAGACATTTATTCACAGTTACATATGCTGCATGTTTTCTTAAGCAATTCCCAACTGGCGTCTGCATTAATCTCTTGATTTATTAATTTCACTGGCGCAAAATCTGATTTGTGTACTGCAACTGCGTCCCTTTCAAGCAGTTATAACTTTAATAGATGCAGGGTCGCTGCAGGTGTGAATAATTGCATGACTAATGCACTCTGTGGATCCAACACATCAATGTTAACTCACTGCACCTGTGCTGCTCCTGCTATCACATGTTAAAGGTCTGCACTGAAAATAGGCCAGTTGCCGTTTTAAAGGTAAATCAGAAGTATTTAATCACTAATTCCTCCAAATTTAAATATGGAGCTTTGGAATTGATGAAAAATGTGTTTGGCTCAAATGGATGGATTACATGGGGAGTTTTAGTCTGTGACCTGACATGGATTTCTTAAAACTATAGTTGCCATTGTTTTCAAAAATCCATGCAGGAAAATAAATGTTGGCATACAGAGCCTGAAGAAAAACAAACAGCTGGGTAACCCTCAATGAGAGAACACATCTGACATTTCGAGATCTGTTTATTTAATTGTGAATGAATCACAAAATAAATATTTCAGAGGTAGATAAAAGTTTTACTAAGTTTAAGCTTCTCTGATACCCACTGTGGTATTTTCCATTGATAAGATTTTAACTTAAATTTGTCGTAATTTGCACATTTTTAGATTGCAAAAACACAATGGTTGAAATCAGATTGGATGAATACAGACATATATTCATAAAACAGCTCAATTAATCAAGCCCCAAACGAGTTGGTGTGTCTCATGGGGCTTTTTTACACATAGACCATTTGCATTGCACCTGAGTGTATTGTAATTATCCCAGCAGTACCTGACATCTAGGAGGTTTTTAAAGGAGTTAACACCGGCAGTAATAAGCAGGTTGGTGATTGGTGAGACCTTGAATCACGCATTGTCTGCACTTAAAGTCACTGCTGAACGGTTGTTGCATGCACACATTGATTCATACCAGCCTAATTGTCATTTCCTCTGACAGTGTTGTGGTATTTAACCCAAGGACTATAAATATAGCCTGTCACAAAACAATGTTTCCTCTAATAAAACACAATTTTTATGACCAACCAACAAGAAGATGTCACTGTAAATGATTGTTTTTGCCATGTATCATTATATGTTTAGCAGTAAAACATTAAATGGACTTTAATCTCTGGGAGCCAATTAAACCTGGAGTTCCTGTAGTTCATAGCAGTAAACATACATGTAACTGCACACAGACATCTTGGACCTTCAGTCAGTGGCAGGTTACAATAACAGTAGCCATGGAAACAATTGCTTGCTGTATTTAATCCTTTTGTAACTACTACTGGCCTTTATCTGTGAATGCTGAATAGAGAAATACAATGTAACATATCGGAACAGAAAAGATGTCTGTATTGCTTTTTTGTCTTTCAAATATTATCCTCAATTTCCCTAAATGTATTTCTGTATTTCTTAATATTCTTGGTCTTTCATATTCATAGGGATTCAAGTAATGCAACTGGGGGGTCCCTTTGTCTCCTGTTTGTTATTCACAGGGCTATTAACGGACTCCAATGTTAACCTACCCACGTCATTAATACTTGCTCACAGCAGGAACTGATGCAGTATTACAGTAAGCGTGATCATGTTGTGCTTGCCTAACCCTAACCATAACCCTAACCCCTGAGGAACAAAAAGTTGAGATACTTTATAATGATAACATCACATCCTTAGCTTAATAAACATACTTTTTTCAACCACAATCAGGATCTATCTTCTAACTAGTTTTACTGCCTAAACCTAACTATCAATTTGAGTTGACCAAACCTGCAATCGTTTTACAATATTAACCATGTGATCGTTTCCCTCTAATCCTGGAATTGTTCACATGAAGAGAAACTAGATAACTTTGAATCTTAACAGCTTATTATTTTTATGCAGGCATCTTAAACTCCTGAGTGCAAGTAGTAAGCCAAACTGTCGGATTAACTTCCTCAGACATAGCTGTCTGGGGCGTGGAGTGTCTTCTGTTGAGTCGTGCTAATCAGTTTTTCATTGTGTACTGTATGTTCAGCTTTGTAATGATGGGATCTGTCACCACGCATAGCTGCAATTTAGAAATTCAGGCATGCAAAGTGGTTCGGGTACAGAAAAGGCCACGAAGCACAGTCACATTCATAAATATTGAACTTCTTTGAAGAATACTAGTGTGTCAAAGATTTACGGGAATAGCATAATAGTGATTGATATGTGATGTTGAAATTGGCATTCATCAGAAGGATTTACAGATTTAGATGTGTGTAAACAGTGGCTGTGTGCAGCAGTGCTCAGCAGAATGACAACCTGTATCAAACCGGAGAATGCATTGCTGTGATTTAACATGGTTTATAAAGAGATAGTAGAGTTATTGATTGTTGACATATTTTTGATCATAATCCTCAAATAAAAAGAACATTTTAAATCATTTTACAAATATATTCCAAACTACAAGTTTATTTATCTAAGATTTCATTTTTAAAAACGTCCTAATTCGAATTGTTTTCTTTTTTTTTATAATTTAAAAAAAATTGATTTACAGAATACTGACACCTATTGTTGTCGGTTGGGTTGTTTTTATTTCTTCAAATAAATACTTGTGTTGTCGGAATGGAAAAAGGAAACATAACAAATCGTCCCAAACATTTAGTCAATTGCGTTTTTATTTCTGTTTTTGATCTATCCTGGCTTTGGACAAGTATTACTATTGATTAGGATTGAGATTCACTTTGCCATATATTTATTTTGGAGATAAACATAGTTTGTGATCTAAGTTAAAGGTGCTCTGTGGACTTTTCTTACAAAGATGTCTTTGAAGCCTTTGTTTAAAGTCAGTGTTACTGCATTGCCTCCATTGATGTTGACTTGTTAGCAGTCTTATTGTTCTCCTGCCTCTGTTGTTTGGGCAGTGTTTTTCTTGGCACATTGGAATCACCTTTAGATCAGTGGAGTAGTGTGAACCATAGCAGGAATGCTTATTGCATAGATTGCTTGCACATGCATGTGTGTCGACCACTCTAGAACAAAATTAATTAGCATCCTCACATACAGTATGGTCAAAAACCCCATAGGAGGCCTTTGACAATTTATGTACAGATGTATTAACCATTATCAAAGTCTTGGACATGTCTTGTGACAACCGTAGTTGAATCAACACAAAAATGTACTTCTGTCGTCCATTAATGTGTCTGGCTGGGGGTTAAGGTGCTATTCAGACATTTATAGAGCTTAGTGTGACTAATACTTACATCACAACTTCAACTCATCTGAATCATGAGTGACACGCAAAGATAATATCTGCAGCAGGTCATGTGAAAGGTAATTACCTAAAGTCATCACAACACATGTTTTCCTGCTGAGTGTAATGTGTTTACAGTGGCAGCATTACAGGACATTGTTATAGAATGAACCACGTATATATTCCACCACGTTTTGTGTAAAATGATATTCCTGTTCTACTGCGAAGCAATGGAAGGGAGTTAGTGAGTGCATCGTGGAAGGGAAATTCTCATGAATGAGGATACAAGGACAATATGTCTTTCTTTATATTTCTTTATAAAAGAGTCTTTGTCTGCATCCACCAGTTCAGACATGTGCCGCAATAATCAGTTTGAAAGGATAGACACGTTTTAGTCCAAAGTCAAAAGTAATGAAGAGAGGTTTGTTTGGATAATGATTTATTAGAATGTTATCTGGCATGAACATAAATCAAACTTTTAGGTTTTTGGAAATTGGTCAACACAGAATATCATTTTTGTTTTACATTTGCAGCAAATTGATCCAACACAAGTACTTTAATGTTTTGCGCTTTATGGTACTCCATCCCTACCTGAGGTGTTTATGTGTGCCTTCCTCACAATACTGCTCAGTGGTCAAAGAGCTGCATATCCGCTATATAAGTACAGTCCATTTATTCCTCACTTGGCCACACAGTGGCGCTGTGGTTCAAGCCTGTATTTGGCTTTGCTTGTACTGAAATGTCTCTGGGACATGACATAAAGATTAGGTTGAATACGGCATTTATTATTCTGCAGGTTTATTTTAAATGAAAATCTGCGACCCTTGTGTATGATTTTTTATATTTTGTTGCAGTGTAATCGAGGTAGGCCAACAAACAAATGTGTCGAGCACGAAGATGGTTGTTATTACTCTTGCGGTTCATGTTGCTGATTTTATTTTCTGGTCATAGATAACATTTTTCATTTCTGCCATACTTCTGCTTCAGCATGCATAGAAGACTGAGTCCAATGCATAGGAAATGAAGAATGAATCTTTGAATTCACTCTATAGCTTTTCAAATAAACAGACCTTGCATATTTATAATGGAACATTTGTTTGAACCTCACTTTTGTTTTACAACGACACATTGTAAAATTCAAAAGCTAAAGCCTCTGTTCAGCGAGGCAGCAGGAAGATGAATTATAAGTTCAGAGGCAAATGGTTAGATTGACAATGGATATGTTTGGTGAACTGCTCAAAGGTCAAGCCAGAGAGGGACTCCAAATGTCAAACATCCGTCTCTGAAGTTTAAGCCTTTGTAAGATCTGACTTATTGATATTCTTTTCCAGACACCAAAAATGTAATTACTGATATTTTGATGCAGAATATGCATTTGCTTCTCTGATAATGGTAATTGAGCATTGATGGACGTCTGCTGAAGATATAAACTTCTTGTGTGTGTGTGTGTGTTTTGCTTTGCTGTCTTATGGTTGTTGAGTGTTATTTTGAGTAAATGCCCCTGACCTTTTTTGTCCTTAGTGCCCTTTCAAGCTGAGATCGAATTTCTAACGGATAACCACCTGAGGCACTATAAACCCAGAGGGGCTTTTTAACCGTTCGGAGGGCATTTATAATGCAGCAAATGTCACTATTTGCATGCCTGTGAGTCCCTGAGGTAAACTTCTGCTCATAAACCAACCCTTTTATTTTTCACTTGAAAACACAGCGAATCGTTTCAATCTTTGGGAAATATTCCCTCTAGGGGCTTCTCTAATTTGGTTAATATAAAAGCCATCCATACGAAACAAATGACATATCACAGAGAGGTGTTTACCATCTCATGTTCCTTACTATAAACCATCTGTTATTTCTGAGCCAGGTAGATCTACACAGAGCAGGTCAACTAAAAGTACCTTACTTATCATTTATAAAGAAATGCACAAGCGAATATACTTAAAAAGGTCATTACAAGTCACACAAAATCAATCGCTTGATGGTTTTTACTTAGTTTGGAAACATTTATTCAGACAAATATATAAAAAACAAATGTTTGAGGGGTGGGAACATGAAGACAAGTTTTACCTGTTTCAAAATCTGACACAAAATATGTAAAGATGTGTCTTACTTAGGTGTGCATACGAAGAAAATGTAACTATTCAAACAACAACAAAAGAATAGTACAAGAAGTGTGAATGTAACTTTGATTTGATGGTGATTTGGAGGCTTCTTCCACCTCAGTTAGAAAAAAACAGGACACCATTCAAATACCTCTTCAACTCTTTTCTTTAGCGTTCTTCTGTGATCTGATACATTTGTTTTGTCAGACACGCAGCATGGATTGCTTAAAGCGGAAATGAAATAGCTCACTGGAGTTAAGTGAAATTGAATTCAGAAAGAATCATTTCCTGAGAAACTGTTCTGCCTATGATAAGATATCATTAGATGTCTTCATAAGTATTGATTGATGGTGCATGCTTTCCAAAGGCTAATGTTAGTTTTAGAGTTTGGTGAACAGAGAAGTTTTTCTAAACAGCAAATATATAATTATTAGTCAAGGATGTCACCTGCTGCGGTTAAATTGTAAAAAGCTTATGCTTCTTCGTTGGTTGTCATGTTGGATCGTTTGGACCTTTCCTCCTCCTCCTCCTCCTCCTCCTCCTCCTCCTGTTTTTTTTGCATTTCTCCTTCTAAATGGTATCCGATCAGGAGCTGGTAGATCAGCACCCCCACGGCTGCCCCCAGGAAGGGGGCACAGAGGGGCACAAAGAACCAGTAGGTGTTTGCCCTGTAAGAGAATGGGAAAAATCTGTTATACATGTTGTCCTTATCATTCTTTTATTCTGTTTACCTTTCCGTATCACAGCCGGCCTGAATAAAATATGAATGCAAAGCTGATGTTAGAGAGATGCAACGTTACGGGTCAGAAAGCATGTGAGCCATGGCCATATTGAATCATTCAAAATGTAATGAAGGGACACGCTATTAAACACATGTCAGTTTACTTGGCAGGGAACAACAGTAGTGTTCATCACATTAGTGCTGCAGGCAGCTGGTGAAGGAGGGGCCTATTTGGTTTTTACTTATACTGCAGGGTAGCTTTGTGAAATTTAGCAATGGAATAACGTTCATCCTAATCCAATATTTTGTAATATTAATCTGACTTTAAATGACATTTTCTTTTAATGGCAATTGAAAATCTTAATGACATTTCTGGATCCACTTATAGGTGGTGTCCATATCTCAACCTGTCATGATTTCAGCCTTGTGTGTAGTTTCCAGTTTTGTTTTGAAATTCCGTTCTCCCTGTGTCTTTTCTTCCTTCCTATGTTTTCCCTCCTGTCTGATTGTCTGATTGTGTTTCATCTCCCCTCTCCAGCTGTGTCTTGTGATTACCCCTGTGTATTTAGTCTTGCGTTCCTTGTCGGTTCTTCGTTTCGTGAGGTTTTGGTCTGATGTCCTGCTGGATTTCCCTGGTCTGCCCTCCTGTGTGTTCCCGGTTTGTTTGGTACTTTCCTTTTGTCCCTCCTCGCCTGATCCTGCCGTTTTTGTCGTTAAACCAGCTTTTAATTTGATAAAAGCTCTCCTTTTGTTTGCTTCCCTACACCTGCCTCCCTATTTGTACTGCTTTGGGTCCACACCTCCAACACCCTGACAACCTGGTTGTGGTAAAGCATTCCAAAGTAGTTCTGTACTCACGTGAAAACCTCTCTTCCCCACCCTGCCAGAGCGGTGAAGATGCGTGGCCCGAGGTCCCGGGCTGGGTTCACCGCATAGCCGGAGTTGAAGCCCATCGACAGGCCGATGACCAGCACCACAAGGCCCACTGTGAGGGGCTCCAGACCCCGAGGGACGGGGTTGTTTCGAGGGTCCACTATGGCCAGGATACAGACGATCAATGCAGCTGTTCCAATAATCTAAGACATCATGCAGGGAGAAGGATCTATTAATTATTTTTATTAAAGTTCATTGGATCCTTATTCATTTGTATTACTGAGAATAAGTAGTCCTGCTGATGATGATGCACCTTTATTTTAACTATGTCAATTGACGAAATGTCAAAATTAAAACTTATTTTGTAAACTCTGTGAGCCTTCACATCAGAAAACAGCACATCATAGATATTGCACTGTCCACTGATCTGACATCAAGCCCCCCAATGAGAGGTGAACGTATGGACTGTCTTTCAATTGGCATGGTTGAATCACTTCATGCCTGAACAGTACAGTTTTAGAGTATATGCACACAGTGGATATGGTATTGATTCCTCTACGTGCTGTGATGAGTCAGGGTCTATACAGTATGAGGGCTGCAGCTGTGGCTCGTGCCCACCCTGGACAGCAGGTACCCTATACAGATTTTGTGAGGTAGTTTTGCTGCCACCAGCTCAGAGGAAGTGTTCTTTTAGTGTCAATAAGGGTCTTGAAAAGGTTAACTTAAGAATAACAAGCTGTTTCCTGGCTGGTGTTTATACAAAAGATAGTTTGCTGATAATTGTAAGGCATTCCTAGTATACAGCTGTTATTGGTCTTTTTAACCATTTGGTAGAATATGCATAGGCTACTACCTGCAATTGTTCAGGAAAAAAGGTGTATGGTATGTTGTCAATATATACCTTTACTTGCTCAGAAAATGTAGCGAACAACAAACACTGCATCAAGTATTGGAATGTCTTTTTGATCCTACAGAACACACACTGTGCACAAAGCTATCCTCAGCAGGATTACTGTATGTGCACTGCAGGGTCCAGACTTTTGATGCACAGCGCATCGTTTTACGCACAGGGTTCCTTCATTAATTATTTGAATCTTCTGGCAGAGCGGGATCTAATTGACCTTGCTTTTCCTCTCACACTTACAAGCTGTTCTACACAGATTCCAAGTCAAGACAATCAGATCAAATGAATAGTGACACTGTCCTGCTCAATACACCGCTCCCATCTTCTGAAAGGTTAAAGAGTGTGAAAGGAGCCCAGGTGACGTGATTGGTGATCAGGCTGTTACAGGAGTGCCAGATTTCCATGCAATACCTCCGAGGAATATACATTTTGGGCTCCAGCAGTGGAGCCATGCAATTATTTTGCCTTCATACAGTATGTCTATAGTGCAATATCTACAATGGATGTGACTCATATTTTTCAATCTTTTCTTGAAGACAAACTTTGATTTGTGTCAATGCCACTGTCTAATCAGCTCCAGCAGACACTGTGACCTCAAGGTCTGTGATTGTGTTCTTTTTCAATCAAACTTTCAAATTACGCAAATTGAGTCTATTGCCAAATACCAAAAACAATAGACATTGATGCAACATTATATTGTTTTACAGTACTTGTGCAGTACTCAAGCAGTGGTGTTAGGCCTGTGGGACAGAGCATGCTGATTTATATGGATCAGCTGTTGTTCTGAGTAGGGGTGATACATTTGAGAAATAAACTGTTACCTGATCAAAGAATCCATTAACCAAGGAGAGATGTTTGGATGGATATGTGGCAAAAATCCCAGCCGTGGCATTATTCCCCACTACGATCAGCTCTCCCTGGCTAATGTCCCATAATGCATCTGGTGGAAGAACGTACAGATCACATTACTTTTGTTTTTATTAATACAATTTAACTTTGCCAATGTTTTGACTTTCTTTCATAGTAGACATTTATAGTTTCCAGACACTGTATCAATTACATCGTCTCTAGCGGCATCATAAGGGTTGACATTTATGGTTTATTAATTATAACGTTATGCCCCTATTAGATGGTAGAAGAACAAAGATGACAGGATTAGTGGAGAGAGATCCAACAAAGGTCAGACTAGAAATTGTGCACCACTTCCTGTTGTAAGCATCTCAAGCCTCTGCTTTCACAGTTTTTTACCTTATAAAAGGTGTTGTTGGTAGGGTCAGGTTGGGGTTGGGGTTTGAGGTGTCTGGGTCAGGATTAGATTGCACTGGCATTCCAATCTGTGGGTGGGTGGGTGTGTAATTATTTGTGGTGTTGGTAGAGTTGGAGTTGATTGCACCAGTTCCTGAATGTGTTGGGCTGTAGCTCTGATCCAAGTCAGGTAATTGCCCTTGGTCTGGAATTTGTTTGGTGGGAGCCCTGTGAGTGTCGGAAAGTGTTTGACTATGGTAGTGTCGATTATTGGGAGGTTATTGTGCTGTGCGGTGTGAGGTGAGATTTGAGGATAAGTTCAGCGGGGATGTTTACGTTTGTGTTCGGAGAGGTGATGCGTGAAGAGTGTTGCAAGTTCTTGGAGGTTATGTTTGGTAGGGTCCTGGCAGACTTTGAGGATTGATTAAAGTCTGGCTCATGGATAGCTGTCTAGCTGAAGGAAGGGAATATTTGCCTTGGTTGGGGTTGATGTTCTCGTCACTGATTACTAGGAAGGTCTTGTTTCCTGTGAATCTGCAATCGTTGGATAAATTGTGTGTTCTTGGCATCTCAAGCCTCTGCTTTCACAGTTTTTACCTTAAAAAGGGATTCATGAAGGGTTATATAAAGTGTAAGTGTGGTGATTGATCCCTTGTGTAGGGTATTTAGTAGAAGTAAGCCACAAAATAGGTTACATTTAGTCAAGAGGAGGTCTGGATGTTCATTTGTTCTTGTTCCCTCAGAGCAAACAACCATTTGGCTTTGTTCAAACTGTCAGGCACAAAGCTATAACAGGTTGTACATTTTTAATTGTCTCCACCAAGCTGCCATTTACTCAAGGAAATCGAAGTTTCAAAATAGTTTTAGTCCTCGGGGTGCATCCAGCTTGTGTTTCCTGCTACGACCTGTAAATCTACCACTGAGTAAACAACAATCATGATTTGTCTAAGGATTATAGGTGTGTGGCAGTTAAATTTAACATTTTTAGATGAATCATCTTTAGTGTCACGTACCAAAATACATGCAAAATACAACTGCTGCCCCCAGAAAGGCACCGAGAGTCTGAAAGAAAAAGAACAGCGGGAACTTCCTCCAGGGCTCTCTCCCAAGTAAACACAGTGAGAAGGTCACAGCTGGGTTCAGATGACCACCTGCAGATGAGACAAATATGGAGAATTGAATGAATTTCATAAACACATACATATTCTGATTCCTGGCAGGAAAACATCATATTGCTATTGCTACTGCATACAGTGCAGCCGCCCACCCTTTTCCGAGAAGAGTGTTGTTAGCCTATATATTTAGTGAGTTTCACTAAAGTCCTGTTGGGATGGAACAAATGAAATTGGAAGGATAAAAATATTAAGAAGTATCCCTTTTTCTAACCTTGAAGGTGAAAATAAGTTCTCTGATGGCACACTCGTGGGTGCCTCGCTTCTTTTCACACCTTAATCATGTCAGGGTAGGAGCTATCTAATTATAAGAGCTTATTTTCCCAGCTGCAATGAGTGTTAAAGGCGAGCAGCCTCATTATAAAAGCATTGAAGAAATGAGCATGATTGAACTGCGCAGCCCTTTGTAGTGTTGCTGCTTTTGACAAGAGGATACTAGGATTGAGGATTGACTCTCACTTTCCTTTCAATTACAGACCACGTAGTGTTCAAGTTCAGCGGGAAGAGCCCCAGCCTTCTGTGTGTATCTCTTTTGCATTCCTCTGCCCACTGCTTCCTGTTCTGCCCCCTCTGCCTGTAGCTGTCATCATGTCAGGCACACACATCACTGTGGTAAATACAGCACTTCAGATACAGTTTACCCTTTTGCTGATATTTAGTGTCTGTCAAGCCATCAATAATAATCACTCCTTATTATGCTTATGAAAGCTGGAGACAAAAAGCTGAGTCAACTCTCTGAATGACAGCTGCTTCATGACAGGGATGCAAATGACTGTGGCTTAACTAAGTAACATTTTCTTTATCTTAATAAGGTTTTCATCCCTTTCATTCAATTAACAACTATGATTTGTAAACACAAGCTTTTGCTGCTGCGTGTATGAATACATAATAATCATAATATTAACAATATTACAGAATCAGCCCTTTTTTCCCTTTTAACAATGTTTTTCCAACCTCATTAAAATGTATAGAAAGGCATTGAAAAGGCAGTTCCGGGGTATAAACTTTTATATCTAATGATGGTGACAAAAACACAGAATAGACCACAACGCAATGTTAATACACCAAATAAGGACATATTATATGCCTAATACGTTATTATGGGCTATGTTAAAAGAAAGATATATTTATTTCCTGTAATTAAGAGACAAAGACAGAAAAAAAAAACTGTATTAAGACTTATCTGGGATTTCGAAAGAATAATGATGTGCAAGAAATACATTAAAAAAACGAAAATATATGGAAATATTGTAATACGATAAGATAAGCTAGGACTTTATTTATCCCGAAGGAAATTGTTGTGCCAGAGTTACAAAGATGTAATAAACACAGCAGCATAATAATAAAATTAACAAATGAGCAAATCAGATAACTTCAAGAAACATAGACAGTCACATAATGCATGAAAAATACATTTACAGTTACGAGCAATATTGAATAGTGCAAAGAACGCAGTGGCACTTACGTCATTTACAAGTTAATATTGCACATGTTATAAGCAGAAAGTAGGAAGTGTCTGTAATGATGAAAATGATATTTAAATTGAACATACAGTAGTGGCGGTGTGGAAGTTCTCCGTTCTCTTTACTGAAGGGGGAGGAGGTATATATAGAGTGTGATGGCCGCTCTGTGGTGGTCTTACTAAATGTTTTATACTGCTTAAAACAGAAGTAATGTTTCTTTTTCTGAAAGAAGAGGGGTTGGGGTCACTGGGTCACCAAACAGAACATTAGGTTAAAGTAGTTTATAAGGAAACAGTGAAACCTTGACCCCTTAAAATATAGTTTCCTCACCTGAGATCTGTCCACTCACTAGGATGCCCAAAGTCGCAGCAAAACCAAAAGCAAAGTTGACCGTGAGGAAGGAGCCGTGGGAGCCTCCGCTCAGCACCACCTGGGCGACTGACCCACACCCAAACATCTGGAGAGAGGACAGGGTCAGAATCACAATCAGAGTATCAGTCCCAAAGCGGGGACATTTACAGTGTTACAGAGAAAAGTGTCATAGCAGGTAAAGAAGGCATGCAATCAATTAAAGGAGAAGCACACATTAGTTATAAAATTAAAATAAAGACAACCATGGCTAAAACATGTCTAGCAGCAATGTAAGTAAAACTGAGTGACATAAATAGCATATTAAACTATAGAGACCTTAAATATAGTTTTTGGACATACATCAAAGATGTATTTGTCAAAATGACGTACTATATGTATATTGACACACGTTAGACAAATAATCCCTAGAATGATCTACTAAAGAAACGCTTTCCCAACATTTCCTTAAGCACACACTTTTTTCGGAGATCCAATCCACAAGTAGTAAAGCTGAAAACTCCAACCCTGTCATGAAGTTATGTGTAGACAGACAATAGTAGAAAAACTTGAGGGAGAATAATAGAGCTCTACAGCTGCCTGACCTCCAGTCAGATCTCTCGCTGAGACCTGCTCTCCGTCAGATCCAGGGTGTGTCTCTCTGAACTCGGAGGTCATGTGTGTGTTATGGCCGGGCTCTGAGTAGAACTATTGATGAAGACAACAATCTGAACCCCTCCCCCCGCAGAGCTGTCTCCTCTGAGGGCCCGCTCTGACCACCGAGGGACCGGACCCCCAGTGGACGGAAGGCTCCTGGAATTAACAGACCAGTCCCAGCTGGGGGGCAGAATAACAAACGTCCCGGTGTTCACCATCGGCGTGCTCAGCTGATATTTGTGTTTTCTGCGGGTTACCATGAGGAACAGACGGATTCCAGGTTGTTTTGCACAGGCAGAAAAACCTTTTAACTTAATTTTAAGGAATCTTTTAGATGTTTTGATGTAATTAGCAGAAACTATGGATATAACACAGTATGGTTTTGTGTGAATTAAGTACAAAGAAAGAAAAAATAGGCAATAATGAATGCAGTCTGAGATGCTAAGTTATTATGAGTAGTCTAAATTATTCAGTGTTTATTTGCCTCCTAGAAATATAAGAAAGCAGCAATTTAATGAGAAGAGAGCAGCAGTTAAATGTTTTTTACAATGTTTTAAAGGCTGCTGTAAAAGTTGCCTTTGAACATCAAATCAGTCTTGCAGAAGAGCACTGGAGGGTAAAATAAGTATTAACTATATTTCTCATGAAACAACTAAACAGACTCGATAGCACCCTCACCTTTTCTCTGCACAAACATGTTGGACGAGGAGGAGACAGAATCCCTTGGGGTATTTTCAAAAGATCTTTTGTCTTTTCTCACATTGAAAAGAAAAGCTGGTGCAAGGCTTCAGAATGTTTTTAGGGAGAAAATCTTGATGTGACTCATCTTTAATTGTTGGTTTGATTCATTGATTGCTCGGATTACACAAATGGATTGTTCGTTGTCACTCACTTCACAATGTTCATATGTTCAGATACGATCATAACTTTCATCTCATGTGGGCCATTCTACCGAATTGGACCAAAGTCAGGTTGGAAATGTTTTGAAATGTTGTATGTTTTTTATCCATATATATTTTGAATTTTGAATCTAAATTACACATATCTAGTAAAAGAACCGTACATTTTTATATCGTATTTACAGACTGTATTGGAATGTTCTTCCTCTACCAAAAATGGTCACTACCGAAACATAGTACATACACTGTAGTAAAAAAGTATTATATTAACCTGTTAAGATTGTTTTACCTTCCCTTCTCTAAATAGTATTTTAACAAATATTTCTTGAGGGTTTTCACAATTAAATTAATAAAAGTGAATTTGTAATCACATTTCAAAGTTTAATTTATACAATTCATAAAAAGCATAATGAAAACTTTCTTTGTAAAATGCATAATACTGATCATATTGATTCCAGAGTTGATGATTGTTGAAATTGAACATACATTAAACCAATTAGTATCATATCAACATTTTTAGTTGATAACTCAATATACTTTATTTTTTACAAAACATCCACTGTTTCGGTAGTGACCTGAGTATTTTGTTCTCAAGGTTGTATCATATTCCCTCAACCTCATTGCTTAATCTTAACTCATAACATGCCTTATGTTGAAGTGTGAATGTTTGAAGCTACTGACCCAGAATCAGCACTTTAGTAACAGGCTGAAATAGAGGGGAATGAGGCTAGAGTGGGTGGTCTGTTTGGTATTCTGAGCAAAACACTTCATAGACATGTTTTTTATATATCTGAGACCTGCTATAATATATGCCTAACAATAGTATAATAAGAGACCTTTAAAGTAACACACTGATTTTTAGACTTTAAAACACATTTATTTCAAAATGGTGGGATTTACCTGCTTACCATTCCATTTTGTCACTGCCGAAACCATCATGTCAATTAGCGAAATGTAACCATTTGTTTCGGTAGTGACTGTTTTGGTAGTGACGATTCTAGCTCAAATTGATCATAACTAAAGAATGCTAGCAAGTACATGGCTAGCATACACGCTTTTGAAGAGGTTTACACATAAAAACCTAATACTTTGCATAAAACCCCAAAAAGTTTACTTATTTTAGTGCTACCAACCGACGTTTCATTCCCCTGGTTTAATAAATATTATGATTGCACAGTTTACATCCCAATTCAATTGAATTAAATGGCGTCAGAGAATAATATGAAAAACATTAATTACATTTCGAATTGAGTTAGAAACAACTCTATACTCAGTACATGTCTAGCAATGTAGTCTACTGTCCTTGTTTTCCCTGCAGTAGAATCAGAACACTCTCTACTCACCACCAGAATGAAGGTTCCCAGGCACTCTGCCATGGCCTGCCGGAGGAGCACATGTCGGATCTGAAAGGTCCCTGCCAGTTTCTTCAAAATGTCTCTTTGTTTTCCCATGATGCACTTATTATAAGCTTATCTTTAGCTAGGCTCTTTAGTCTAACACTGAATGTGAGGCAGTGGCCGTACATCAGCTTTTAGGGGTCTCCTAGGGTCCCTCCCTTTGGACTGCCTGCCAGTCCATAACACTTTTCCACCCATCCCTCCACACAGTTTTGCAGCCACTGAACTCCTGCTATGACTGACATTTCTCTCTTTGCAACACAGCTACACGTCACATACATCTATTCGATTTTATTGACATTTACGTAAATTACAAATTTGTCTCAGGGGGCTTTACATCAGGGATAAGACTCTAGAATTTGTAATAGTAGTAATCACAAGGGAGCATAAATTAGAAAACAAATCTATACATTTGCACATTCACTCTACAAGCTAACGGGTGTTTGTTTTTCAAGGTTTCTTACCCTACTTTAAAATCATTCCCAATTAAAATATAAGTATTTTTGTGCATAATTGTGTACATTCATCAAGCAAAGGACATCTTCCTGAGGGATATTTCATTACAGAGGCACTCTCCCAAACGGATCCCTCTTCACTAGCCCTCACATGTCACGATCACAGCTGTGGAATAAACTCCACATTACAGAGGAATGTATAAGCAAACAGGTAACAGGGATACACAAGACTCTCCACCATAAGGAGGAAAACATCCATCACCATGGATACCGTTTAGATGCCGTGCTCAAGCAGCTTTTAGAGCAATAGTGTGTTGTGTCTCGCTGTAAACGAACTAATCCCTCTCTTCCTAACAACATTTACAGCTATAATGGCTCTAAACTGAAGGATAGAGAGTAAATAGAGGCTTGAAACATTGTACTCTTCCTAAGGACATTTCCTTTTTTAAGAAGTTACAATAAAGGAGAGACTCTCACAGTTTAATGTGAGCTTGGAAGACATCTTTTTTTAGACTAAAAAAGAAAGGTGTGCGTGTGTTTGCAAACTCAATGTTTCTCTGTAGAGGCAAAACAATAACAATGTAATGTGGAGCCAGCAGTCCAAGCCATGCTTTTCTATTTACGTCCCTTTATATCACTCTTTTATTACTTGTACCATTATGCAAATCCTACTTGGCATGATCCTTTACCTTACTAAAGTCAGCATAGTTTGGGGCTAAAGACTCCACGTTTTATAAAAATCCTCAAAAACTCAGTATATTGAGTTTTAGGCTATAGCAGCTGGAGGCTACATTAGCTGCTGCGAGCAAAACACATTTCTCTGATCAAACTGTTGTTGTCTGAGCAACCTTGTCTGTATTGTAGGTGGCAGGAAGAAGAATGAACGAAAAAATCAATGATGAAATATAAAACATTTCTGATTCTGCTACATTGATTTTAAAACTGTCCTTCGTGAGCCTGACAATGTTATAAAAGTGTGACCATGTCCATTGTGCATCATAATTATCTGTGGAGGAAATCAGGGCCGTTCGTGATGAAGGTTGCCCATGTAATCATTTGTTTTCATTAAACACAATCACAGTGTTGATCCTTCAGTTGTCAAATTACCTTGTCCGTGTTAATTTTAGAAGAATCAGGAATAAAGCACACAGAGGTGTTTACTCAAAAATGTTTTCACCTTGATATAACATTCAACCGTTCAGCAGTGTGTGTGTGTGTGTGTGTGTGTGTGTGTGTGTGTGTGTGTGTGTGTGTGTGTGTGTGTGTGTGTGTGTGTGTGTGTGTGTGTGTGTGCATGCATTTATTTTCAAGATTCTGTTATCATTATCTCCAAGCGCTCTGTAATTAAGACGTTCACATCTCGTGCTGTGTTCAGCTTATTAGGGCGGGGGGTTGGCCAGAGGAGGGAACTTTGATGCTTTATCTCAGAGGTTACTTAAATCAGGCTGACTTGCTGTTTTGGCAAAATGCATAAAACAACCTTGATGATAACCCCAATTAACATATTTATTTAAATACTGATTTGAGGCTTCAACATATTGTTTTACCTTGTTGTGTTTGGAATGTTCTAGACTCAACCTGCTGAAGAAGGGAGTCATAGGGGCATATGAATATATTCCTGAAATTAATACTTGAGATTTTTATACAGCAAGAGCATAATGTTATTCCCCTGGTAAAATGTGAGGGTAGTAATACTCTAAATACCCGCAGTAGGAAGGATTCATTATAATTTCATGAAGAACCCAAAGGTGGATTCAAGTTCTATTCTATATGCTAGTTATTTTCAGGGGAAAGCACGATTTATTTTTGAGCAGACAAGAAAAAGGCACATAGACGCTAACGCACCATCAGGACGTCAGAAAGCATTTTTCCTTCAGCTTCAGGCTGTCACTTCCACTAGAATGCTGGGTTTGATAAGGTGGAGCCTCATGCCTGCAGGATAGATTGATTTCAAAAATAAAAATCACAGTGAGGCTCACTATTGTTACCCCAGGGAGGATTATGTTGATTACAATTTCATTACTTGTCCTTGCACTTAAAAAGATACAAACTGATCTATATTTAATGTCCCTGAGGAGCATTCAGAATTCAGTATATTGCACAATGTCAAAGATCATTTTGTAAAACAAAAGTGTGTTATGTTTTTCAGTGATACAAAAAACTGAAAGAGACAAATGATAACAGACAGAGATGAATAAGTATAAGCTTATTTATACATTGACATGATTATGCAAGGTGTCCCCCAACTCTCCCTCTGAATACAAATAGTTTCCATTATGGGTGGATTGTATGACAATTCACAGCTAATGCTAGAAGGTGCTCAGTGTGTGGACACAGTCAGGAGAGTGGCACTGCATTAGCATAACATCAATGTCAAGCTAACATCCGTGAATTGAGCTGATCAGCCGTGGATATATGTGCTGCAGGCACGCTGTAATGGGGTTTTAGGGAAACATAGGAATGCCACTCTGCTGCCACAAGGGTCAATTATATATGAGTAAAGGCTGGAGAAGGTGGTGTAATGCAATGAGAGTGCATATTATCTCTGCTGTGGTGAGTAGGACAGTGGTTATGTATTGTTTAGTATATCAAGTAAGAGCTCCAGCAATATATTCCGTAGGTACAGTACAGGTACGGTTGTTTGCAAGTAGTTGCTTTCGCATTTTTTTTTACTTTTAGTCCTATAAATTGGCTTTATTTTGCCTAATAAATCTGGATATTAAATCCTGAATGCAGCCATTTACAAGTAAGAATCAAGTTTCTGTAGATTTGGATTTTTAAAAATGTTAAGATAAGAAGAAGAGTTCCCTTAGCTGAAATAGGGCTGTTTTCCTCGGCTCTTAAAAACGTAACATGTTTCACAAGAAAGTGATGAAAGACAGTGAAGCAAAAAAAGCAACTGGAAATTGCATTAAAAGTTAAAAAGAAAGAAAAATACCAAAGCATAACTCCTACAGCTAATTCTGTATGCAGAAAAATGCATGCTGAGATCCATCCCATACATATACATAACAGTAATGTATCTTTGAGATTTCAGCGTGGACTAATAAAAACAGAAGAGCGCTGCTAGGCTCTCTGTGGAGGAACAGTATATTTCACACAGCAGTGCTTCGGTGCCGGTTGTGATTAACACTTTCTCGCCTCTCCTGACTCTTCATTATAAAGCTCTAAACGGACCACCAGTAATATCTTCATTGTAATGTTTTATGCAAAGATACAATAAGCAAGAAGCACGTTCACATCATCATTGCTGCTTATCAGATATAATGACTTTGCATTAGTTTATCTAACTAATAGGAGCCACGGCAGAGAGAAAATAAGAATTTAATGGGTAGAATGTGAGGATCTATGTTGATGCTGAATCATGGTCAATTTATTACAATACTCCCCAGAAGCCCTTTACATGTATATTATTATTATTATATGTAGTGAAGTAGGTGGGCAACTATTTCCTATATTCTGCGTATTACAGTGTTCATGTATAATGCAGACACTGATTTGCAGTTTTTGCAGAATGCAATGCAATCAGAGAATAGCCTTAGACATTTATATTCTGTACCCATATACATCATCTTCAGCCAGTTCATCTGGGAGGTCTTTCATTACAGTCAGTGCGTTAAACAACATTCATATAGCATTTCAGACATAGTGCAACCGTTCATCTTAGCTGCATAGCAACTTGCAGAATTGCAAAGCAGCATAAACTCAGGAGATGCTCCTGAATCATTAAAAAATGAAATCTTTCAGAAAAAACATTTTGACCTTTTATATGGTATGCTGATGTCAGCCAATCACCATTCTTAAAAAAGAAACATCCAGAATGGATTCGTTTTCAGCATTTTAAGGATTTGTGGAGTGAATAGGAAGGAAGTCTCATGCATATAATGTACTTCTTGTTGACGATTTTTAAATAACACAAGCAATCTACAGTGTCAAATGACAATGTCAAATTATTTATTTGTAACAGAGTGGTGCAGTGACGCGTCATAAACCCGGAAGTGAGTTAGCATTTTACCACTACCGGTTCCCTCGTCTCAGAGCCAATGGGATTTCTACATAGGATTTGGGAAAATAGCTGGAAATAAGGGCCGTTTCTCAATCGCGAGGATACTGGCTTGGTAGTTGCACACTTCCAAGTCACTTCCTTCAGAAACGAAGCAAGTATACTTCCAAGCCACGGCTTCGGAAAAAAAAGAAGAATGGAACAGGCTAACAAGTGTGCCACTCTCTCTAACAAAATAAACTGTACCGAAAATAAATACCTCACGATGTCTATCTAATTATGAACTTGCTTTACTTTCACGGAACACATTTTTGGTGATAACAAATGCAACAAAGTAACACATTTACCAACACATGCTCTACGCCACTACATACTTACATTTAAATGTGTGCTGTGCTGCGTCGCTTCAGCCATTCTCCGCAAGGGTTTTTCAAATTGGTCCGTGCGCAAAGCATTGTGGGGATTTGAAGGACGCAAAGTCTAGCCATGTGCAGCCTCGAAATTACCCCCAAACCAAGGACGTGGCCTCGGTGGAATTCCAAGTATGCTGGAGATTGGAACAGTCCTTCGGCGGCACTCGATGACGTAGTATCCTTGAAATATTGGCTTGGAAGCCAGTTTCCTCACGACTGAGAAACGGCTAAGGTCTGTGGTTGAAACACATTTAAGAGACGGATCACGTTTTGTTCTACGACATTAAATCCATCAGCAGTGACCCCACTGGTGATTTCTGAAGAGTTGATGTGTCTGAAAAACGATGGTTGTTACCAAGTGGCTGAATATGACTGTAGGAGCCATGATCACTGTTGATTGATTGGCTTGGGTCACATGGGTATGGGTGGCACTCATTATAATCCTGTTCACCTGTGTGAGGTGTGGGTGTGTGGAAGAGAGGGTGACACAGGACCGTTGTATTTTTTTGTTGACCGCAAGATTACAATTGCTTTGATTATAACAATGTATATGTCTGAGAACCGAGTTTTTTCATTAAACTATACTACGAAACAGAGCTTTGGAGCAAGTACTTTTTTAGCGTGTCAGACAACAGCAAACAGACCCAGCCTCAGCCTCTCAGCGACTTTGTTTCCTGCTGTCGCTACAATGACTACAGAAGTTGTCAAGGACGTTGTACGTCATTACGCCGAACACATACACACTCCTGCTAAGTTTGTTTGCCCCTNTAAATCATCCTCCTGCTGAAAATTGTTGGTGTATTCCTCACACATGTTAACAGTGCGTTGAATGCATTTATTAGCACCACAGGTGCACAAGTGGACCATCTTTGTGATAGTTGAGAGAGCTTTTATTATGTTGAATCAAATGCTAACATGTGGCCCATTTGAGAATTATGTGTAACTTTTGTTTTGTTTTTTTTGCTCTTGTCCAAAAATATTTAAAATAGTCAAAAGCATATTCACAAAATGTTCCCATTTGCATTTAAGCATTTGTAGTTTCTAAATATTTAATTATTCATTTCTAATGATGCTTTATACATCAAATGTATAGAGAGGGATAGGCATTATTTTTGACACCACTGTTCCAGTCAGGAATTTAACCCAGGAATTTCTTCCTTCTTTGCATCTAACTTTCAGGATGTAATAGTGGAGTGCAGGATTTCTTCTTTGATAGCTCACAGTGCGTCTGTGTCTGTTAGCCCAACACAGTCGGTCGAGAATTTACCCTTTTTCTGAACCGTCCAAATGATTTTGCCTGCCGCTGTAGGACTCTTGTGTGGCGACCTTACTCGCTTCTGATGGATCAAATTGGCAGTCTGACATGTCTTCTGCACAACTGAAGTCCAATTAGAGGTGTGGTTCTTGCAACCTGGAATTTCAGCTGAGGCAGAGAGGCAGAACAGTGCAGGGATGCTTCCCGTCTGCAGAGGACAGAGGCGACAGCCAGGGTTTTAATCTGTCCCTGTCAATCACTTGTCAGCACTCACTGTCACGTATTGACCTGGGCGTGAATGAGAGGGAACCAACAGCAGGGGAACACAAATATGATGGGAGGCAACAGAATGCAAAATTTGCTCTCAGGGCGAATTACAGTAAACGTTTTAATGCATTTTGGTTCTAAAATTCGTTTTTTAAATGTTTTATTTATTCTACTGTTTGTGCCAAAACTTCTTCCTAAATTCTATTAATGCAATTGAAGGAAGACATCACATTATTAAAAAATTGATAACTCGCCAGTCATTTGCATTCTGCATGTTCTCCATTCTCTTCACGTGTTATCTATGGTTTCAAGTCCACTAGATTTTAGTAAATGATTATAGATTGATATTTATATTGATGTTATTACTTTTTAAGATCTAGGAGGAAAAACCTTACAAAATTAAACTTACTCCAAAACAAAACTTAAAAGAAGCCCAAAAAATCTAAACCGTCAAGTCCAGTGCAGCATATTTGTGTCATATATGTTTATATCTATATTATATATACGTATATTATGATACATATATATATGTTATTAAACTTGTGACAGGCAGGAAATAACAGTATATAAAACACAATAACAAACCAATAACAATAATCCCAGTGACTTGATCATCCCACTAGATGGTCTTTATATCTCAGTATATTTTAAATATCCTTTTCCAACACTGGGTCAGAGCGATCCAAAGTCAATGCCTGTGCTTTAAAAGCTATTCAGTGGGGCTCCATAATGCAATATCAGATGCTATTACTGAGACCAAACTGAGAGGGTTGCAAATGAAAAACCCTTCAGTGTTAAACTGACCTCAGCGACTATGAGGAAACATTATAAGCTTTTACCTTGTGAGAAATCACATTATAGGACCCATCAGAAATTGATAGAGCTTTCAGCTGTGAGTCTCTGAAGGGAGGCTGTAGGTGAAAGAGCATCTTTAAAAAAGGCGAGGCAGTAATATCTTCAACGGTGGTTTCAGCTCCGTGAGATTTTAAGGGATCTGTCATAGCAAACTGTGTATAAAAGCCTAGACTTACAGAAAAATAACAAATCATCCAGCAAATAGAGTAATACTCTAAAATATATTTTTAACTTGTAAGATACAAGAGATACGACTTCCAAATTAAACCTTTAATTTCAATAGCAATATACATTTAATTATCAATGAACCTATATGAGCATCTTTGAAGAGGCTTTAATCACAGAGCTGGCTGAATCATCTTTTAAAAATAAACAAATGTGGTCATATGAATGTTGTTTCTCAGTGTCCTGTCAATCTCATAATCGTAATAGCAGGGATGATTCGTGCAAAAACGTCCGACACAGTGTGTGCCTTAGTTGTGTTTAGTATTTTTGCATTGTTGTGTCACTCTCCACCGGTCCGCCAGATGCTCTCAGACTTTTTTCAAATATGTCACCAGACTCACTTTCAGCCACTCCCTGCTGTCCTGTAGAAACCCTCTCCCCGCCCACCTGTCACCTGTCCCTTATTTCCTTCAGTCTTTTAGTATATCAGCTCATTTCTACACACAGTAGATTGTCCAGTTTTAATCTACCCTTGCTTTAGGGCCCGTCCACACGGAGACCAAAACGAAACGACCACACGGAATCGGCACAAGAAACGTGTCCGTCCACATGAGACCGATCGACCCGCTGGAGACACTGTAGTACATCCACCGCGGAGAACTACATTTTAGCAACATGTAGTTCATGTAGTTCTCCATGTCCACTTGTTGCTGATGGTTGTGGTAGAGAAGCTGTAGATTGTTGGCACTAACATCTGTAGCATGGTCAGTAGCGTCTGGAGCACGAACGCAACCCTGTGATCCGCCATTGTTATTGTTGTTGGCGAAACGCATCAGCAATGACGGGGGTGACGCGGGGGTGAGCAGGAGAGGTGGGGAGAGGCGGCGCTATGATCGTTTGGGGCAGTGGTCACCAACCTTTTTAAGCCCAAGTTCCCCGACCTCGGCCGTGGTGAAAGGCGAGATCTACCTATTGCAGAATTGAGTGAAAAAGACGGCCCAGACTGTACTTCAAATTTGAGGCCTTTTATGTAGGCTAATTGCATCTGAATTACATCAAAACATTTGGTGCAACTTCCAATTCGATTAAACCAAGAACACAACATAACTAACATGTCAAAAAGGATACATATATATATTTACATCATACCTATCATTATAAGTTTAATTCATTCCTTCATTACAATCCTATAAATGTATGTAGCTTATTTTCCATTTGTTTGAGTGAATGAGTACATTATTTTGTTGACAGCAACAACAACAAAGAAAAAAACAACATCTTGCAGTGAGCAGATAACACAAAGTGCCATTTTAACTGTGAGGCTTATCCACTGAAGCTTCATGCAAGTGCA
>NW_011354074.1:11690-15717 GCF_000735185.1 Notothenia coriiceps | reverse complement strand
GGATTAGGAGGGAATTCTGTCTCGTAGCGTTTGTGCACTGTTTTGAAATGCCGCTCCTAAATTACCTTCTTCGATAAAGCCACGCTCGCATTGCAGATGAGACAGATGGACTTTGAATTGGAATAGATACAAAAATAATCTTCCTCCCACTCGGAGTGAAAATTATATATTTTTTGCTTCTGCCATAATTGCGGTCTTGTGTGTGAGCGGACTGTCACTCCTGTTGAGACGGACAACGTCAGCGAACTATGCCGGTAGGGGTGGGCGGATCGATCCCAAAATATTGATACTTCCGATATCACGTTACGTTTCAAAATATCGATACTAGAGCCAATAGGATCGATACTTTTATACTTTTTTTCCCCGTCTCCTCTACTCGTCAATTTCTTCAAAAAACTATGTGCAGACGAACACAAGTATATGCTCTTTTCTTCTCTCTCCACTGCTGTCCTCCTTTCGCCGAGGCTCGCGCACGCGCAGCGCGCTCCCTGCCTGAACGCCGATTATCAAACTGACTGACAGCAGCCGGCAGGGCAGGGCAGGACAGCAGCAGCCAGCAACTTGCGAGTGCAACACACACACGTGCATGATGGCTGAGATAAAGAGCAGCGTTGTGTGGAGCAATTTCACAACTGGCAATTCAAACTTAGCAAACTGTGATGTGTGCAAGAAGACAGTTCGCTATTCTGGCCACTTTCTATTGTTATTTTTCATGTTTGCACTTTAAATTTGCAAAAGTAAAACGTTTATTTGTCAATAAAAACTGTTCTGTCTGTATTCATGAAAATTAATTCAGATTTAGTCTATTTATGATGATTTCAGCAAAAAAATCATGTCATGCAGCTCTCCCCTATATGAAAGTACATAAGACGCTTTTCATTTAAAAAAGTATCGGTATCAGCGATACTGGGCCTGAAATACTTGGTATCGGATCGAATCCAGATTTTGTGGTATCGCCCAACCCTATCTTAGGAGGGGAAACATTCGGCTCCTTTGTCCACTTCCGGTAAAAGTTCCTTCAAAATAAGAGTCCGATCTTATTACTACCAAAATAAGAGTGCAAAACGAAACTTTTTACCATAGGAAAATATTGGCATAAAAATATAATCACTTCTATAAAAAGGTAACACATTTTAAATATAGTTAGACATTTAAAGGTAATTTACAGCATTAATAATTAATATATAATTCTTAACTGTGAATGGTTTTCATTTATTTAACATTATAAATGTATTAGTCTGGCCAATCCAAGACTTCAATGCTGAAGGGCCAGTGGATCTATGGTGGGGGTCAGCACAAAGGTCAAGAAAACCCACATTTGAAACTAGTGACTTGCTCAATTCATTTGTGAGGGATCTATGAAGAACATGACAACAGCTGCACTACTGGTGTTTTGTATACCAGCAATTGAGGGTGGACAAGTCTACTACCACTTTAGTTTCAAATAATTGTGTTAATTATTATTGTAAAGCATTTGAACATTATTTTGTGTCACATTTTCATTATTAAGTTGATGTATAACTGTATAGTATCTTAATTAGTTAAAATATAAGGTGACTAAAAATGGCAACCTTATTTTCAGTTTTGGCAACCAAAAGCTGATGCCTGGTTGCCAGCCTGGCAACGACTTTTAAAAGTTAGCGTTGAGCCCTGGTATGTTTGTCAAATTGGTCCAGAATGAAAATCGCACCACAATTATTGAATGTTCAATTAAATGGCCCTTAGAGAAAGAATGCTACCCGGTCTTAGAGTACATATGATACCCACTTCCTCTGGCACCACACTCAAACTATACTTCACATTATTAGGATCTAAAAGCAATCTTGTGTCTAATTTTTTATCCATCCAAGAGTTTTGTTTTCTGATGTATCATGAGTGTTGCAGCCTCACAGGGTTGCTGCAGTGGCGGTTGACTTTAGTCTTGTGGAAAGGAGACAACTATTTCAGACGCACTGCTGAAAATATGAAGCCACACGGTGGGAATAACCCATTTTCACCCTTTGTGATGTTGGCTTCCTAATGACTGCAGTGTGACTACAAACACGGGGACTCCTGGGAAAACACGTCCAGAAATAGGTCTGAGTGAAGCAGGCAAAAAATAAATATCACTGCTGACAATGTGCCAATAGCAGCAGATTTGGAGTCAGATGAGTGAATGCAGAATATCTCAGAGTACATAATGACAGAAGATGGAGTATAACACAGCTCATGTGTTAGAGTGTGATTAAAGCAAACACAAGCTGAATATGTGTTTGTGGATAATTAGACGTCAGCAGATGCTCCATCATCTGCCTGCTTTCACACTGCTCATTATAAGAGTGGAACTGCTTCTTGCAACACACCTGAAAAACCAACAGTTCAGAGTTTGAGGCTTTGATGCGAATGCAGGGGAATATTCAGGAATAAATCATAACTTAAGTTAGGGGTGGGCGATATGACGATATATATCATCGAGATGATATTAGGTCTCCACGATATGCCTTTTCAGAGATATCATATCTATTGTGGTACAGAGAGTCACTCAGTCATAGAATGTAAGTGCTGCGAGTGCACCAGGGTAGGATTATCGCGGCTGCCATGACGGCCATGCCGTGAAGCCCCGAAAATATTTGTACGTCCTACGGCCACCATGGCCTGTGTGCCCCTGATACTGTTAAAATCTTGAAGTTGCTTTAAAAGCGTCAGAACAGTGGTTTCTGAACTGCATTATGCTGTGTTCATAACGGACGCGATGCGAATATTCTCACCCTAACCGCTGGAGTTTCACCGTGGCTGTCAGCTGTGTTTACTCCTGTCACTCAAACAGGACGCGCTGGAGAGGGGGCGGGGCTTATATCCATGTAAATACTGTGGTGGAAACCAACTACGACAAAATTAACCTATTTTACCGTGATTTAAATTGTAATACACGTTTCAAAATGATGCCGAAGTAACTAAATACTGACAACGGTTAGTAAAAACCAAGCTGTCTAGTCAGGATTCAGACAGTATTGCACTTAATTTATTGTCTTGGTTGATTCTGTTGGCTTATATTTAATTTTATCAATAAGGTATTTATATTGTTTTTCCCTTTTGAAACTGATGTTCAGTTATGCTAAAGTCTTTGATTGCACTTCAAGTCTAAATAAAGTTTACATTTTAATTGTTTGGCACTGACTTTTCCTCATTGATGTTTTACCTATGCTACGTTCACACCGGACGCGATGCGAATATTTGCTTCGCTCTAATTGCTCAAGTTTCACCGCGGCTGCCAGCTGTGTTTACTCCTGGTTTACTCGCATCATTCAAACAAGACGCGCTGGCTCGGGAGCTAACTAGAACAAAATGAACATATTTTACCGTGATTAAATTGTAATACACGTTTCTAAATGATGCCGAAGTAACAACATACTGATACCGGTTAGTAAAAACCATGAATTAATGCTCGACAAGTCTGCAGACAAGACAGCAGGCAAAAACCTTTTAAAATGCTTGTTTTCTGAATGGAGATTGGGTCGACCAGGCTAAGCTAACGTTGTAAATGCTCACTCCACACTCATAACAACAGCCTACAGACATAAATAAACCAGCGAGTGTATTCGCCATGACACAGACAGTCTGTGGTTTGTACTTGTTTAACTTCTGTACAGTTTCTGAACAGTTATGAGGAGCTGAGATCTCTGTGTGCTAACTGCTAACAGCTAATGGCTAATGTTTTCTGGTTGAACGTCAGTGACGGCAGGCTGAGATCCTCACCGCTTATTGGCTTCCGCGAGAACGCGTCACGTGAATTTGACGCTCGAGTTGAAAAAATTGAACTCTCGCGTTTGACGCGGCACAGTTCAATCGCGTGATTCGCGCCGCGTCCAGCGCTTCATGCTCGCCGTCGGAGCGAATTCACGTCTGTCCGCGTCTCTGCATTGACTTTACATATAATCGCGCCGCCCCAAAACATCGCATCGCGTCCGGTCTGAACGCAGCATTAGTTATGTTTTAATCTCCTTTTCATGTTTATTGATGTTACATCACTGCTAGTGCTACCTAAAAC
>NW_011354074.1:0-5397 GCF_000735185.1 Notothenia coriiceps | reverse complement strand
ACAATAATGTATCGCATTTAGCAGTCTGACATTATCTGCGGAGAATAAACAACAGTCAATAGTTCAGATCATTGTTGTTGTTTAAACAAATTCTTCTCGGCGTGTATTCTGATTCTGTTCCTTCTATCTTAACTCCTGAAAGTCAGGCACACGATTCAGTTTGGTAGATGTGTTGAAATTAAACACAGAGTGACGGTATTCTTTCATTAGCAAGAGGATCTTTGGTGAGATTACGACGGAGCAGTCTAATCTGCGTATACAGCCATGTCAGATTTCAACAAAAAGTTATCATTTAGGTAAGGCACAATAATGTCTCCATTTTAAGTCCCTCGGCTTCAGGTCGCGTCACTTCACATTCAGCATTCTTTTGAATACGGTAACGAAATCTAATTGGCACAATATAGTGTGATCAATATACCGGTTGATATTGAGATGATCTGTTGGGTTGACAATTTTTACACAACGTATCTTTGATAAGATAAAGGAGCAATCTGGATATTAATGGCTAGTCAGTGGTAAAGGGCAAAGAAGTAATAACCGTCTGGTATGTTCAGAAACGGTAGCATCCCTTACGCTGTTATGATGGTGAACATCCTTAGAGATAGTCTAAGACTGTATTATTAAGACGATAATTACCCAACATGATAGCACACCCTACAGCATGGGAGTGAAAAGCTGGCGCAGCCGAAGACTGTTTGCTTGGCAAAGTGCTGTTTGGACTCCATATGTCGTAGAGGATGTGCTCTGTTCGACGTGGACATCTCCATTTACAGCGCCCAGACTCGAGCCTGGACAGTCTACCGGCCGGTAAATGTAATCTGTCGTCGAAGCATTACCTTACCACCTGGTGAAAAGGAGCCGTTTACAGAATGTCAAAAAATCTCCATTCATTTGACCCCCTTTGTCTCTGTATTTACTCGTACTGCAAGGGGCTCTGGAGAGGAGCGTGGTGTGCATCAGGGAGTGCATCTCCATACTGAGGCCGATGCGAATGCGCAGTCTCGTTACTGTTGCCACGATACGATACATTAACGATACCTTTAAACACCATGGGCGATGCGATACTGATCGATTCACCCTTGTGCGATACAGGTTCGAGTACGAATTTGATTTCAACATTATGCGTTCGGTGGCGATACGATGCGGATTCAACACCGATGCAAAATAGATGATACTTCTCAATTATGGTACGACAGATGCGATTTTTAGTTTTTATTCCCTTAATGCTGCAGCAAATCATACATTAACAAAAAGAGTGCTTTACATTTTGGTACTGCACATCCCATTCATTGCGTTTTTTTTTTACCTTTAAAACTCTCCAGAGCTGTGTTAACACCTCCACAGTTAAAACAATGTAGGTGCCATGCTCGATGATTAACGAAGTGTGCAAATACAAGCTCACCATAGTGCAAGGGCCCTATACAGCTGCCAGCCTGATGTGCTTACAGCTCAGAGGCTACCTCACCAGTGAGCAGAAAGCATGGGTATCTTGAACCAATAAAGAAAGCAAATTGAACCTTCACCAAACAGGTATTTCAAACTTTTACAGTAAGGAAGACATTTAAATTATCTCTTGGCGCGTCACAGGCGAGCTGCTGTAGCATAAACCCTCTCTCTGACAGAACCCTCACTGCAGTGTTGTAACCTCATATGTTCTCACTTTCAGGTCTCTCTTTCAGCGCAGGACCCACGTCGCCTCTTTGTGCGTCGCTAAGGTTCGTCGTACCTACTGGTGTCTTTATGCGCTCGGGCGTCCGCCGGTTAACAATTTCTCTCGCGCGTGATTTTTTCGTTGACCTGTCTCGTCACGTCATAGTGCGCGCACATATAACATCAGGACTACCCCTGAATGGGGTGCGGCTGCGGAGTCGATACTGTGTGTATGGCACGAGTCCGCATCTAGGACGGATCTATGTATCATGGCTGTAACCCTGTTAAGGTAGGGATGCAACGCCCGGGGAATGATTCGGCCCCGGATACATAATTCATCGCCGAAAATGGTTAAAAAGCCCTTTCGGTTAGCACCGAAAAAATATTCACGAATGTCATGAGAACATGGTTAATGTAAGCTACGTGTTGTTGTGATGACGAATCAAACGCAGGCGACAAGCACGACGCGGCATGCCGCGGCTGCTCAAGCCAGATCGGATGTCTGCCGCTTGGATATTTCAAAATATCAGAGAAAGAGCGCGGATTGCGATGCGAACGGTGTTCAGCGACTTTCTCCGGATGGGAGGTGTAACTGCGAAGAGGACTTTCACCACTTCCCGGATACTCCACATGAAATCTAAAACACCCGTTACAAATATGCGGAGTAAGATCAAATCACAGCACTGGACACGAGAGACTGTTCAGCGTTTCCTCTCATGTCGGCTTGATGACGAAGAGAACAGAGCTTAATGGCTGATAAAGCAAGAAGCTATAATTAAAAGAAACCTCCCCTTTCCTAATAAGTAGACAAGCTGGCTTATCATAAGAGTCTTATCTAGTTCTACATGTCACTCTTATACCCCTTTCCTGAACAATTCTTCATGTGAGTTATATTCACCATCTCAGGTTATCATTAGGGGGGAATGACAGCAGCCCGTGTCAATATTATTGTACTTTCGGTTTCTAAATGAATTACAAGTTGTATTACATTGCTCCATGAGGACGACCCCTTATTTGCAGATTCTGAAATTGTAATTTAATTGTAATGATTGTGGATTTTGTATCCTGTTTTCCTTTATGTATCTTATACAAATTTATACTTTGCTTATGTGGACGACAGCCTCGTATTTACAGATTCTTGAATTCGATTGTAATTTCATTGTAATAGTACATCATGTGGATTTATCCAGTTTGCAATTTGTATGAATGCACTTATAGGTGCATTTTTGTTGTTGAAGCCTGGCTGTTACATCTTTATTTACATATTTGTTGTAGGCCTACTGGCTAGATGTTTATCAGTTTTTTTAAGCACCTGGCTTTGTTCTGACTGCACTTTGTTGTAGTTATCCTACAGGAAAGAAAGCACTTGACTTGGATTTAATGTACCTGTATGCATTCAAAAGTGCTGAATAAATTGTTTATGGACCCATAATAGTGATTATATTATTTAAGTTAAGTTAAGTTAATTTTGCATTAATCATTTATTTTTCCCATATCAGGCAGCTGAACAACATTGGTAAAAAATGTATACATTATATATATATATATATATATTTCTATTAATCATTTTCGGCCTTTCGGCATTCGGTTTTCGGCCAACTGTTTTCTATTTTCGGTATCGGTTTCGGCCAAGAATTTCCCATTCGGTGCACCCCTACTGTTAAGTAATAAAGATACCTCATACAAAGGTCTACGGATACCTTATTACTCTCCATGACCTGCGCTCAACTATATAGCATAAATGACTATTACACCGTCTTTCTTGAACAATCCGAAGTGTTGCCAAACGTTTGATTTGTAGGTATTTTTCGGTGCGCTGTGTTTCTCTTTCTCCTCAACTTCCGTGTGTGTTGATAACTGAGACTCTCGTTCTCCGTAGTGGCGAAGCAAATATCAAAGATCGTCTCTGCTGAGCGTTGACAAGATGAGGGGATTTTATATGAATGAATCGTTTTTTTACCGATGCAAAGACGCTACGCAATCGAGTTCAACCCGGTTCAACCCAAACTGTAGCCGATGTGCACTCTTTCAACCGGTGCACTCGCATCTTGAACGTTTATGCCGGTGCACCGATGCGAATCGGTGAATCTTAACATCTCTAGTGTGCATGAATGTCTGAAATGTAGATGAAATATTTTAATGAGTCTGGAGCTCAATGTGAGACTAACTCACTGGGCTGAAAACGCTTCACAGCCTAACAGCAAACGCGTTCTCTCACTGTTCTTTATTTTGCTAATTGGTGATAAGAGTGAAGGGGGTAGGCTGGGGGTTCAGACTTGAAGTTGACTGCTTATTAGCGAGGACTATAAGAGCCAAATATGGAAAACTCATTAATATGCTGGATAGTGCTGCAGAAAGAGAGCGGGATGCATTGGTGAATGGCTCTTCACGGTGCCATAGTATTTTTAAAACACCATGTACTCTGAGTTCAGTCATATTTTAACTTAATTACTTTTGACTGACTTTACATACACAGAAGCAACCACATTACCCTGAGAGGTCTGAGTAGGTTGCACTACAAAAAAAACAGATTAGTGTTAACTTTGACTTGATTATGGATCTGGACCATAGACTGGATCTGGACCCATGCTAGCAGAAGTCATTGAGCAAAACAGAAGGACAAGTAAGGCGTGTGCATGTACCTCTAGTGATGGTTTCCACTCGACTACATGAAACCCAAACTCATTTAAACTGTTATCAAACTTAAAGTAAAACTCTGGTTCACTAGAGTAGTGTTTCATCCTCAACACCTTTTTTTGAAGGCCTAATTTTAGACAAAGTACTCCTGGACTCAGACAAAACTAACTGTGTGAAAGTGCACTTCCCCTTAACATCATCACGAACATTACGTTTTAAGACTTCACAGGGCACCAGGTGAACACAACCACAGACTAAACGGGAGGGGGAACACTTTCAAACTAAACCACATGTGCAATATTACAAGGCCCGAAGCCGTCAGTCCACAGTGACAAAGTTACCTTCGTCACACACACAGTGCACAACAGTACTGAACCCTTATGACTGAAGGCCATTAGGTTTGCTTACTCTTTAAAACCTGCCGTACCTGTGCAGAGACCACGGCAGACACATTCCTACATACCATCTCTTACACAACAGTCTCTAAAGAAATGTTTACCAACTACTGGGTGTGGAACCAGAGCAGGTCTCGGGCAGTCCTATATGGGGCTATAAAACTAGTCGCCAAAGACCCCACCGTCTCAACCACCGGCAGTGACCCAGATGGAGCAACAACATCTAAACAGCCAAAAAACGATGTCACATGTCACCCAGAGTCAACTAAACAGATTGATTGCCAGGTATGTTGTTGAGGACATGCTGCCCATCGGAACGGTCGAGTCTGTCAGCCTTCAGAGAACTAGTCAGCAAAAAACAACACAAAAACTTGTATTTTTATTGTTATTATTTTTAAAGTAAAGTAACTACTAGTTACTTTTATAATTTACTAACTAATAAAGTAACTAGTTACTTTTTTGAGAGCAGTAACTATAACTATTACTAGTTACTTTTTTAAAGTAACTTGCCCAACACTGGTTGGTAAATATGTAACTTTGTTACATTTGTTTGTTATCACCAAAAATGTGTTCCGTGAAAGTAAAGCAAGTTCATAATTAGATAGACATCGTGAGGTATTTATTTTCGGTACAGTTTATGTTGAAACCGTTAGAGAGAGTAGCACACTTGTTAGCCTGTTCCATTCTTCTTCGTTTTCCGAAGCCATGGCTTGGA